>NC_063365.1:5412079-5427409 GCF_021869965.1 Rhincodon typus | reverse complement strand
TTTTTCCAGCAACTTTGTTTTTGTTGTTGTAGATTTGCATACATTTGTACACTAACTCTACAAAATATAGGGATGGCTGACCCCAGTTAAAGGAAGTAACTCTTTTACTTTCCTCTCCTTTTGGAGTTAGACCACTCTAAAAGTTACCAGAAAGTGCACTAACTTCATGTTCTCTTTGCTTTCAGGTGATAGTTATTTTTAAGAGGCCAGGCTCAGTGGGACAGGCTTGAGGAATCTTATGACCTATTCCAGCTCCTAATTCTTATGTTCAATGGATCTATTCATAGATTAAAAGGAGTCATGTGACTTTTTTGAAAATAGCTTTCCAGTTATACTGACATTATTTAACTGCCTTCAAGCTTTATTGCTGTCTGGAATGTCTATTGTTCACTCAATGTCTTTATGAAGAGAATAACACTTCTATATTTACTTTGAAACAGATTTTTAAAAAAAATCTTTACTGAAACTGTCAGAAACAGCCAATTGACTATAATTGACCGATTTGGGTCATTCTTGCTGTTGGTCTTTCTGGGAATAAAGGCCTGCTCCAATGGTGGCAGTACCTTTTTTCTCAGAATTTCTCTCTCAACATCATAATCTGATTACTTTGAGCAATTGATATTTGCACAAACGTCATAAATCAATCAATCAATCTGCACATACTTGGATGGAGACCTAAACTGGGCAGCTAGAAACCCAAACATAATATTAGAAAAGACAAAAGTAAAGTCACCATACCAGACTAGAGCTGCTCTCTCATTATAGAGACTGGTGGTGGTTTAATCTGAGAGTCGTCACATCTTAGGTGAGGGGAGAGGTTGAGAAAGGAAGTACGTACATGCATGCAGGTTAATGGCAAAATTTCTGAAAAGCCAAAGCAGTAATAAAAAAACTGGTCAAGAGTCACCAATGAAAGCAAGGCAGTGATTAACAGATCTTTGGACAATAAGGGAATAAAGAAAAATGGTGGTAGTGCAGGAAGGTGGAGGAAGGAGGGCAGCACGGTGGCTCAGTGGTTAGCACTGCTGCCTCACAGCACCAGGGACCCGGGTTCAATCCCAGCCTCGGGCGACTGTCTGTGTGGAGTTTGCACATTCTCCCCGTGTCTGCGTGGGTTTCCTCCGGGTGCTCCGGTTTCCTCCCACAGTCCAAAGATGTGCAGGTTAGCTGGCTTGGCCATGCTAAATTGCCCACAGAGTTCAGGGATGTGTAGATTATGGGGGGGGAATGGGTCTGGGTGGGATGCTCTGAGGTTCAGTGTGGACTTGTTGGGCCAAAGGGCCTGTTTCCACACTGTGGGGATTCTATATAAAAAAAAAGTGCAGGTCAGCTGTGATCTCGACAAAGGGTAGTTTTAAAAGGATTGAATTGCCAAACCTACCTCCAAACTCAAATTCCTTCCATATTTCTGGTTCTTTCCCTCATTTTTCTCCCTTAAGACAGTCCTAAAACCCACAACTTTGACCGAGTTTTGGTCATTTCACCTATTAACTCCTATTGAGCATGGCGCAACATCATAGTTTTAGAAAGCTTCTTTGCAGTACTTTGGGATTATCATATCAAAGGTACTGTACAAATATTTGCTGATTCTTTTATTCTTAGCAATGTAGAGTGATAGAGAGACACCATTTTACATGGAAGGCTGCTATCAGCACAAAATGCTTTGTTGCAGGGATCAGTTAAGGCAGAATGGAAACTGGATAATTATTGGAAGCCAAGGAACAGATAAGGCTATAGGATGGGTAAAGAGCTTTTTGATTTGTGTTGAATTGACCTGGTAACAATCCAGCACACTGAATGGTCTCCCCATATTGTTAATCAACCTATTCAGATATGTTGCGACAGTTCTGTGGCAGATGGGACTGGAACCCAGACATCCTGGCCCAGAGATAAGGATACTACCACTGCACCACATGAGCACTTTCCTCGTATTGTTCTAGACATTTTTAATCTACCTGTTCAGACACACATCTGGAGCAGCTGGGACTTGAACTCGGGCCTTCCAGTCCACAGACAAGGACCCTTCTTTGAATTCGTGGCCCCAGAAAGATTGGGTCCTGAATTTTAGTTTAGTGATATTACCACTACACTACCTCCTCCCCAAATGCATCACTCTTTGCATCTCTGCATTAAATTCTATCTAACGCTTCTAGATTTCTTTTTAGATAACCACTACTACTGTTCCACAAGAGCACTTCAGTCATAATGGCTCTCATCATCTAAATTAACAGTTTTTTCTTGTTAGAAATTTACTGATCTTATGAAAATGAATCAACTCAAATCAGTGAAAAAAGAAAACTGAATAAATATTAAGCTATATTTCTCTATCCAATAACAACAGAAACCAGTTTTGGCAGAACCAACATAAAAGCTGCAGAAACAAAATCAATGTTTTTGCACAGGTCTTGAGATATTATATACAAAAAGAGTACAATAGTAAAATGCTGGATGGAAATGTATTCTACCATGGCAAAAATGGAGTATGATAACATGTCATTATGTTTACATGACTGGTCTTGTAAACCCGGGCTAAAAGTTCAAATCATTTTTTTTTTTTTTTTTAAACAGGCAAAAGCAGCCATGGCAAAATAAGGAAAATTCTTTCGTGCTGAGAGTTTTAGGATCTGAAATGCACTGCCCGAGTGAGGTGGCAATGGATTCATTTAAAGAACTGAAAAAAGGAATGTGCAGGTGTCAGGAGACAACTGGGGAGTGGTACAAGGTGATTTGTTACTTCAGAAAGCAGTGCAGAGATGACTGGCTGAATGACCTCCTTCTGTGCTGTAACTGTTCAGTGATTACTTCTCCAGAACTAAACAAGCTTAGAGAAGTTCCAATATTATATATAGTATGCTTTATTAAAAAATGAACATTTGAAACTACACTAAAGGTATTGTGATCATGGAGTGTTCTGCTCATATCCTAAAAGATCTCATCACAATACACCATTTGAAGCATTACCAACAATCAAATTTATACTATTGCTAAAATAAATTTTTGAGATAACAAGTGATGCATAGGATTCCTCACTCAATAATTACCCTCCTTAATCCAATGAATAGCCAGCAAATGAACAGCCAATGAATAGCCTGTGGCTACTTGCTGCTAAATGCCAACTGACTTCCTTCAACATTGTTACGTCTTTTTGTTCATTCATCTGAACTGCTGCAGCAAGCTTCCTCTGCAGTAATATGTTAAACAACACAAACAGTAAATTACAACAGATGCTGAAGAGTCCAAATTCAAACAGCAAATGTTGGAAATAGTGGGTCAGGCAGGATACTGGAGCAAAAAACAAAGTTAACATTTCAGGCCAATGACCTTCTATCAGAATTGATAAAATGGCAATGACAGCCTGACAATTGCTCAAAATCTCAACCATACCACAAACAAGGGCCTTTTATTAAGTAATACAAGATTGAATCTTGCCAGTATCTTTGATGTTTTAGAAATGCCAAGCAGACAATGTTATGGTCTAAGTGCTGAAAAATGGAATTAAGAATAGTCAGTTGCTTGTTTTTGACTGGTGCAGACTTGATGGGCTGAGGAGCTTTTTTTGTGCTGTAGGCCTCGATGACTATACATCCAAACTATATACAGAAATAGCTGTTTCCATTAACAAGTCTTTAAAGCAGGTCCACGAGAGGTTTGAAAAACAGGCATGGTTAACGTGAGGTGAACTATTGCCTTCTTGAAGTGGTAACCTTCGCTTTTTAGTAACAGAAGAGGAGCCATTGATACGACGTTTTCAGTTAAACACCTCCCCAACTGGCTATCCCAATTGTTGGGAGAACTGAAAATTCATGATATTTTTGCTGCTATTAACAAAGTTGTTGCAGCAACCAGCGGTGACCTAAAATCTGCTGAGGTCTGATAGCTGGTCTCCCATTGAATCCAAGTACAAGAAAGTGTAACATGAGACTGAAGTTAAGTGAATGGAGTCAGTAAATAGAAATAGAAATAATAAGCCAGGTAGTGGATAAATGCAACCTGGTTTATTTTTCCTTTGGGAAATACACATTATTCATGCTCCTGGTAGCTGTTAGTTCATCGCTAACTAATTCACAGGCTGCGTGCCTTATCAAAAAAAAAATCATGCTTTGAAACAATTTTCACATCAGTTACAATTTTTAAAAACATTGCAAAAGTCAGAAATACTAGCACTCGTTTTCCAGATTAAGCCATGACAGTTACCTTTAAGTAACACAAGAAACAGGAGTAGAACATATGGTCCATAAAGGCTGTCCTATCATTCAATACAATCCTGAGCCTGGACTTCAACTCACTTAACCCCCTCTCCCTCACCAAACCCATGAGAACTCAATTTTTGTCTATTTCAGCCTTAAATACATTCGATAATGGAGCAACCGCAAACCTCTCAGTTGGAGAATTCTAAAGATTCACAAACCCTTTGAATAGTAAAGAAATTTCTCCTCCTTTCAGTTCTAAATGATCAATTCTTTACTCTGAGGTTGTGCCTTGTGTTTTAGTTTCCTCAGCCAGCAGAAACAATCGCTCAGCCTCCACCCCATCATGGCCTGTCACAATCCTCCGAGAAGGGTGTAAACCCAAAACATTGACTTTCCTGCTCCACTGATGCTGCCTGACCTGCTGTGTTCCCCCAGCTCCACACTGTATTGACCTGTCACAATCCTGTATGTTTCAAAGAGATAATCTCTCATTCTTCTAAACTCAAGAGAATATAGATAGGCCTAATTTACTTGTAATGATACAATAAAGAAATTTGTGGTTGATAACTGATAAAGGTGATACAAAAAAAATTCAAAGAAATTTCAAATAACTATTTAGTGTTGCATAACTGTCCAATAGATACAGCGCCTATTATAAAAATAAATCTGAAAGTAGTTATGTGAACACGACAGCAGGATGTGTTAGTAAGATTTCTTTCCTTGGAGGATGTGTGCACATTGCTGCAGTGATCAACTGCAGAAAGTTATCACAGATTTAGAAACACTAAACTCAAAAGATAGGAAACCCATTGCGAATTGAACGTCACCTTCTCACTACCTCCACTTCTGTTCTAAATAGCAAATTCTCACCACATTTCACAAGGCTAAACTAAAACAAATACCAAAACTTGGGAAACTGGGGCAACCTGAAACTGAAGAAAATAATCAACTGGCAACATTTGCAGCTAACCATTTTCTTTCCACGGCAGAAAGACTGTCATCAGACCACAGGAAAAGAAATTTCAAAGTAATCCATAAATCATTTAAAGGTTAGATCAAACTTTTAAACAGGTTCAAAATTGTTACTTCATGAGCATTCAAAGGTCATTTTATGTACAGTAGCTGTGAGATGATTCCAATGTTTAAACTTGTTTTGTTTACTGTGAACAATTTTGGTCTCCATATTATAAAAGGGATATAGAAGCGCTGGTAAAGATGCACAAGTGATTAAATATAACTACTCCATTCTGTATCGTTGTCAGGAAATACTGAGCAGGCCAGGTGCTTACGCCAGAAGGGTGACCTGATGGAATGCTCAAGATTATGATATATTTGATAGGAAACAATAGATATTTTTCACTCAGGAAAGACAAGAACAAAGAACTATAAACATGCGCTAATGAATTCAGTGGGGAATTCAGGAGTAACTTCTTTAGGTCATGGTGTTTGAGCAATTAACATTGACCAGGTCAACAAGAACAATACACCTCTCTTCTTTGAAGAAATGTCCATGGGACTTTATAGGGGCAAAAAGGGCCTGAGATTAATGTCTCATTTAAAAGTTGCCACCTTTGACAGTATAGTATTCCCTCTTAATGAACTGGAGTGACAGGCATCATTTCTGTACTCAAATCCTGGATTGGAATTTCTGATTTACAACAGAGGGCACACACTTTAACAGAACAATCGGACTCACACGTATGCAAATATGACATTTTATAATTCCTATACCAGTTATTCTGTAATCTTTCTGACTGCCATCTTAATGGCAAATTATGGTCAGTTGTGGCTACATGGCTTATGTCATCAAGAACAAGATTTTTGACATACCCCTACCTGAAACACGATAGCTTTTGAAGGTCAAGTATGTTCATTGATTTATACAGTATTTTGATTAGCAACATGAAGCACTCTTCGGGAGTCTGAGAAGCAGGATTCCAGCTCTCAAGAGTAAGCAGTGCTGCTTCAATTACATCAAATCAGAGCTGCCATCAGTGCTTTGATAGAATAAATTAGAGATCTCAAATTCTCAAGCTTGTAATGAATTGTTGAGAACATGCACAAGAAATCAATTATTTTTGGTAGCGTTTTGCAGTCCCAGCTTTACTGCTGATCTCGTTCTCACTTAGATTTCTACACTGCCAGCTCGAGTTGCCCTGCTTCTTCTCTCCACTGCAATTCAGCTTGTAGTCCTTTGGTATATTGTCACAGTTCTACTTGGTTCCTGGCTGCCTTTCTGTGAATGACCATTAAATACGGAGAATCCCTGGCAACATTCTAGATTTTTAATGTTTCAAAAATAGCCCCAATATAAATGACACAAAATAATCAAGAATACTGTAGGCTGAAATTCTTCATCCAAATCTTCACAAACTTTCCAAGTATTGTTTTCTAGGCATATAAATTGCTAGCTCTAAATTGTTCATAAATTTTAAACACTCAATCATGATTTCTGTACTCTTTTTTAAAATTGAAAAACTTGCAATCAGTTGGCACTTTTCACAAGTGGAAGGTAGTTCACAGCGTTTTGCTGCTGATGAAATATCTTTGAAGTGTACTCGCTATTATAATGTCGCAAACACAGCGGTGCACACAGCAAACTGCCATAGACAACAAATTGCTATGATCAGATGGTATATCGATTCTTATGAAATTGATTGAGGGCAAAGTATTAGCTAGATAATTCCCCTGCACTTCTGCAATAAGTGCTTATGGGATTTTGCATCCACACAGGCAAGCAGAACACGTCTTGGTGGAAGATCTCATTTGAAAGATGACACTTCTAACACAGTAGCCCAAGGGTGGGACTTGAACCTGAAACTTTGAGACAAATCTTTTTTCTCCTATTGATCTCTTGCATTTTTATCTTTACCACCACAATACATCCAGCATCCAGTACAGATCTACGTCTATGGAACTGACAGTTATCTCACAGGAACCAGTCAATGGAATGTCCAAATCTGATCTACAGCAGGAGTGTTGCCTGCAGTCTTCAGGTGGGAAATAAAAAAAATTCGTAATTTCTTAATGTACAATAAAAAAGGAAGATTTTAAACTGTTCAATACTAAATTATTTCCATTGACTGCCTAAATGTACAAGTTATCTCAGTTAAGATTGAGGAAAAGGACAAATTGGAACAATCATACTTCTTTCACTTTTATTGCCGTATAGAGAAGGGAGTATCTATTCTCCTAAATGATAATTAAGCAGCTTGGAAAGCAATGGAAACAGCAAAAAAGACAGTTGATAAACAAGTTTCAGGTGTCTGTTCCTACTCTGTGGAATTCGGCCAATAGGGTACACTTTCAACATCTGAAAGATCAGAAGGATCTCAAAACTGCAAATTTTACGACTAAATTTTTAAAAAAAGTCATCAATATTTACAGCATTGGCACCGTTAAGCATTCAATTTTCTGAAGTAGGATCTAGGCCCAAAACGTCAGCCTTCCTGCTCCTATGATGCTGCTTGGCCTGCTGTGTTCATCCAGCTCTACGCCTTGTTGTCTCAATTATTCTGTCCTGTCACACAACAGTTCCTTGGCAGCTGAGCATATTTGTTTATTGAAAGCTGAACCATATAATAGAAACAATAGAATTTACACCAAAGCCATTGATGGCAATGCCTTCAATCACCTAGTTTAAATGGTCTGGAATTCCCTTCTGAAACC
The DNA here is from genome assembly GCF_021869965.1 of Rhincodon typus. Taxonomy (NCBI): domain Eukaryota; kingdom Metazoa; phylum Chordata; class Chondrichthyes; order Orectolobiformes; family Rhincodontidae; genus Rhincodon; species Rhincodon typus. Next base: position 5,419,550 of record NC_063365.1, on the reverse strand, counting down.
CCTCCACTTCTACATCTCAAAATCTAAATCTCAACATCTACATCTTTGGTCAAGCTTTTGGTCACACTTCTTAAAGTCGCCCTGGGGTTAGCATCCACTTTTTGATTATGTGTCAGTGAGGCGTTTTTCTGCATTAAATGCAACTTGTTGGACTAGAGCAGATTAAGAAAGTGGAAAGCTGTGGCAAGTTTAGAAAGCATGTATGTAAACAAAAAGTGAAGAATAAGTTTGGTGAGCAGAAACCATCTCGTCTTGCAGGAATAGGAGGTAGTGGCAATAATGGAAACTTGGCTTTAAAATAATGAGAGCTGAGTGTTGAAAATTCAAAGGTATAAAGCATTCAGAAAATATAAGCAATGAACAAACAGATGGAGTGGCAGCACTAATTAGGGAAGACATTGCAGTCTGGAAAAAGTGAACGTCTTCAAGGAGGTAATAACAGAATTGAATTGGATAGAATTGAGAAACAAAACAGATAATAATGATCATACCAGTTGAGGTACTCTTAGAGGGGTATTTTCCATATAAGAGAGGGTAGGGAGAGAGAGAGAGAGAGAGAGAGAGAGAGAGAGAGAGACAGACAGAGACAGAGGGGCATATCTGCAGACAAATCACAGACGATGTGCAAGAACAATACAGTAATGATATTGGGGAATGTTGACTGTCAAATATTGCTTGGGACAGTGTAGAATTTCTGAATAGGTATTCAGGTGAACTTCCTTAACCAATATATTTTCAGCCCAAATAAGGAGGCAGATCTAGTGTTGGGAAATGAGGCAGCTCAAGTGGATTAGGTTCGATTGGGACATCAAGATCCTAGGACAGGCCAAACAGAGACAAGCATGGGAATTTCTAGAGGCTTGGTTCTCCACCAAGAAGGCATCAATAAACACATAGGGTCTAATTCTATATATACACCACTGTGAAGAAAAAACAGAAAGAGGTAACCAATTCCAACAGACCCCAGAGTTTAAATACCAGATGGGAAAACAAAACAGCGCTTCATTGGAGGCTGCACTAATGATGTTACCCAGCAGGGTAATGAAATGTCTGCGAACTAATGAACCAGCTCAGCAAGCTGACCAATCACAGCATCCACAACCCGAGCTACAAATCTACTCAAGAACCTTAGTGGATCAGGAATCTGTTTTCTTATCTAAGCACTTCCTAATCATTGTACCATAATGTTTAGACCAGTAACATAGAAAATCAAGGGGCAAGTCTATGGCAGAACTTCAAATCGGGAAGGTGGCTATCATCAGTGGGATGAAACGTGATCCAGCGAGAGTAAAATGGAACTAAAGCTTGACAAGATAATCTGCAACAGAAGTCAATGACTTTGTGGATATATTTCAAGTTCTGGGTTGTTGCATTCTACCAAAAGGTAGAGGAACCAATGTCATGATTCCTTGGATGACAAGATGGACATAATGTACTCAACACATCAACCTGCACAAAAGAAAACATTATGACACATATCAAGCGAATTCTTCAAGTAAGAACCAGATCAAATATAATAAGTAGAAAGAGAAAATGAAGAGGAAAATAAGGCTAGCAAACAGAGGATGAGATGGAAAAGCTGACAACATAAAAAAGGGAACATATAAATCTGGTACAAAATAGTATATTAGGTGGAAACAGGTACAGTGTGTCCTTTGAGGGACAAATGGGAGATACGGTCTTAGAGGGCAAGACGATGAGGATTTCATATCGGTTCTTAAATGGTAACGAATAGGGAAAGATTGAGAAACAGGCATAATACTAAGGTTTGCTATGCTCGAGTGGTTAGGTCGCTCTGTCTAGAGGAGTTACATCTCAGACATTAAAAGGAGTTGGTGCTGATGATAATGGAAGATCAACGCTTTCAGAAGGAATGATTTTAAATGTCAACTCCATTGTTGGGATTGAAGGTTCATAGTTACAGGGTCACTCTTATTATATCAATTAGTCAGATGGCTCAATTGCATGCAATATTTCAAGAAGTTAACTCACCACCATCTAATCGCTTAATAGCAATTATAGGTGGGAAATAAATACTGGCCTTGACAACGACCCTCAAATCACAACTTAAAAAAATATACAGGACAAATTATTGAATTCAACATGTCGGAACTTTTAACCTTTGGTTTGCTAGTCCGGTGTAATAAACACTGCACAGGATTTGTAATGACTACAAGTTAAATGACAAACAATGCTTCCCAGGGATAGCTAACAGTTCTGTACTTGTTGCCATGCATTTTTCTTTATCCCCAATAAGAACTAGTTATTTCTATCCTTGAAATTATGCCACAGCAATCTATTTATAGCAAACTGAGGAAATGAAAAATGTAAATTATTTTGAGCTATGTTACATGAAATACAGCACAACTTTTCTCAAAGGGAAGCAAATAAATAAACTTGGAGTGGTTACAAGATCAGTTCACATCCAATAAAAGGAAAACAGGAGGTTTAACAATTGTGCAAATAGACACAACATACTGTATAGTAACAGAAAACATTAGATTTTGTAATTCAAAGTGGTTTTGCAGTTACGCAAAGGCAATCGCACTAAAGTCCTGCTAGAATGAACAGAAATAGATGCAAAACTGGATAACTTCAACCTTCTGCTGAAACCAAGCTCTGTAATTTACTCTCTGAATATTACATTATATCAACAAAATTAACTGCATGCTTTGAATAAGAGAAAGCAGTAAACTTTCTGATAAGCAGTGTCAAAATTGGGAATTGGATCTTCTGCCTCAATTTTGGCTCCTTCTCCGCTGAAGGAGCTAATGTAACCTTTAAAGTGGCGGGGTTTCCATGCATGTTAGTTGTACAAATTAAACATCTACAGGAAGGAGGCACATTGCATGTTGACTTCCACGCATGAAAAAGAAACTGTACCTGTACTGCAAATCTTCAGTTAAAAAAGCTATAAATTATCCTTCACCTCCTATGAAAGTAAAAACCATTTGCTAAAAAATAGCAATTCTAACGTAACTAGCAAAGATTAAATTAATTCTGATAAAGGGAAAAGGAAGAGGAGAAAGAAAAAGCATAACAGAAACATTCACAAAGAATGAAAATTATTAGAAAGAAATAACTGGAAAATATTAGATAATACTTCATACGCAGGTTAAGAAGATAACTTCATTAGATTTATATCTTGAAAACTGTCTCCCCCTGTTCTAATGGAACTTGTATGAAGCACATAAACCAAGCCAGATCATGAACTTATCTTGGTTTTATTGTCTTCATCAAAAAATTGTTAGTGCTAAGTATCAATTTACAGTTTCTGCTTCAGAGGATTATTTCAGTGTGCAGGCTTGACTCCAGAAAGTCATCTCACTCTCACAAAGTGACATCTATTTTATTTGAGTATTACACATTATGTAATATTGTACTTCTGCAATAATTAAGGTGTGGGATTAAAAATTCAGCAGTTATGCCTGTTCTATCACAGCTAGTTTGAAATCTGACCTCCTCTTGGTTTTACAAATGGGTACATTGCATTACAACAAAATTTTGGAAACTTTCTATTATTGACTTTAGAGTTTAGGAGACACTCAACATGGGTGTCATTAGGTTTATTTGTTCAGTTAATTTAGGCAATACAGAGTAAAGACATTTGGATAAGTACATGAATTGGAAAGATTTGGAGGGATATGGTTAAGAGCAGGAGGGTGGGACTAGTTTAGTTTGGAATTATGTCTGGCATTGACTGGTTAGACCGAAGGGTCTGTTTCCATGCTGTATGGCTGTATGACTTTATAAAAGACACTTGATGTGTTTTAATATTAGAGTGGTCATCTCATTTGCCCAGCAAAAGGTGCCCAGTTCAAAACAGAACAAAAAGGTGATATCATGAGAAACTACTGACATGAGTGGCTATACCTTTGTGATGTCTCACACTGTGAATAAATCTAAAACTGAGTAAAGATTGACTTTTGGTTTCCTCCTTGACCAACTGAGTGAAAGAAATTTAACAATATGCATCTCTCTCTGCTGCCTTTTACCATCGGACTACAACAAATAGGAACAGGAGTAGGCTATTCGTCCTCATGAGCTTGCTCCACCATTCAATGGGATCATGGCTGATCTCACATTCCTCATGTCCACTTTCCCATCCTTTCCCTGTAACCTTTGATTCTCTTATCAAGACCCATCTATCTCAGCCTTAAATATACACAAGGACTCTGCCACTCAGCTCTTTGTGGCAATAAGTTCTCTTTTGTCTGAGAGAGAAAAATTCCTCCTCATCTCAGTCTTAAAGTGGTGCCCCTTTATTTGGGGACTATGTCTCCGGTCCTAGACTCTCCCATGAGGTGAAATATTCTCTCAGCATTTACCTTGTCAAGCCCCTTAAGACCCTATATGTTTCAAGGGAGATCACCTAACTAAGCGAGTAGAGACCCAACTGTTTAGTACTTACTCATAAGACAATCACTCCATACCTGTGATCAGCCTAGTGAACCTTCTCTAAACTGCCTCCAAATGAAATTATATCTTAAATAAGGAGACCAACCTGCTCACAGTACTCCAGATGTGATCTCACCTGTTCTAAGGAAGGGTCACTGGACCCGAAACATTAACCCTGATTTCTCTTCACAAATGCTGCCAGACCTGCTGAGCTTTTCTAGCAACTTCTGTTTTTGTTCATATCCTCACCGGCATTTTATACAGTTGCATTTAAATAAATGTTGTTCTTCTGTTCTCCATTCCAAAATGGACAACTTCACATTTTCCCACATTAGACTGTGCTCCATTTGCCAACATTTTGCCCACTTACTTAACTTATTGATGTCTTCCCATAAGCCGTTTGATTCTCTCTTGCAATCTGTCTTTCTACCTACTTTTGTTTGTCCACAAATCTGGCTACAGTACATTCACTTACTTCCTCCAAGTCATTAACATATTGTAAACAGTTGTGGTCCCAGCACTGATCCTTCGGAATCCCAGTGGTCAGGAGTAACCAACCTGAAAGCGAGTCAACTCTCTATCCATGCTAATATATAGGTCCAACACCATGGTCTCTTATCTTACAACTTAACCTTTTGTAAGATACCTTGTCAAATGCCTTCTGGAAGTTAAAAGACAATACTCTGATTAAGACTTCTATGAAAAACTCTAATAAATTAGAGAGATACAATTTCCCTTTCACCAAGCCGTGCTGACGCTGCTTGATTAGATTATGATTTTCGGAATGTTCTACTGTCATCTTAATAATTGATTCCAATACTTTTCCAACAATAGATGTTAGACTAATCAGCTTATGGTTACGCGCTTTTTGCCTCTCTCCCCTTTTGATAGGGATGTCACATTGACAGTTTTCCAATCCTCTGTTACTTCTCCAGAATCTAACCATTGTTGGAAATTTGCAGCCAATACACCCACTATCTCTAGCTACCTCTTTTAGGATTCTAGGATGCAAAGTCATCAGGGCCAGGGGTCATGTTTGCCTTTAGCCTCATTAGCCCGTCTAGTACGACTACTACAGTGACAATTTTGGTGGAACTTGAAAATGTTCACAGAACATACATGTATTATTTAGGTTCATTCACAGCTCAGTGAAGTGAATTAGTAGAAAGAAAGCAGTTTATGCAGACCCAGCCCTAGGTCAAAAAAGACTAATTATTTTTAAAATATAGATACGAGATTTAGTGCTGTATATTTTGGTTGATCTACAACTATTCTGATCTGCACAGCTCAAAAAAACTCCCACCAGACACCGTCCCAGCTTGGATAGCCAAAATCCATACTACTGTCAACTGGCATTTCTTTTGAGTATCAGTGAAAAAAGAAGTTGTTCAAGGTTTTTTTCTCGCACTCATCCGGACAATTCACAAGAAATGCTAATATAAATGGAAAATAACTTTCATACAGTACAAGAGGAGAATAACAAGTGAACTTTGCTTGATAGTCATGTTGTCATTGAGAATACGCCAGTTAGCTGATGACTCTCCATTAGCTGCCAAACTGTTCAAATTTTAAACCAGATAAATTGATTCCGATTGGTCAAGGCACTGCCTGGAGAAATAAATCAGAAAATTGCAGAAATCTATTTACATGTTGTTTCTGACTGCAAAGAACAGCGACCTCTGTATTGATATATGCAGCTTCCAGTATGTGAAGTGTGTCATACCGAGCCTGACTGACAATCCTGTATTGATTTTTCACAGTCATAGAGACGTACAGCATAGAAGGCGGCCCTCTGGTCCACCGAGACTAATTTTGGATTGCTTGAAAGAATCATCATGATAGGTCAAAAAGCACTCCCTCCTCTTATAATTGTAAGGTTCTATAGTATTAGAGTTTGGCACAGCAATGAAAATCCTATTGACAGCACTGAAATATGCAAACACATTATAGTACATTTCCAAAACTTCCTGGAGAAACAAAGAATGGGGAGGGGGAATAGAAGATAAAACTTAGTCAAAAGCACATACGTTGGGGGAGCACTGGGGGAGGCAGTGACCTAGTGGTATTATCGCTGGACTATTAAACCAGAGACTCAGGTAATGTTCTGGGGACCCAGATTCAAATCCCACCAAATGGCAGATGGTGGAATTTGAATTCAATTTTAAAAAAAAAATCTAGAATTAGGAGGCTAATGATGACCATGAATCAATTGTCCATGGTCAGGAAAAACCCAATCTGGGTCACTACAGTCCTTCAACGAAGAAAATCCGCCGTCCTTACCTGGTCTGGTCTGCATGTGACTCCAGAGCCACAGCAATGTGGTTGACTCTTACATGCCCTCTAGACAATTAGGGATGGGAAATAAAATGCTGGCCTAGCCAGCCATGTCCCTATCCCATGAATGGATTAAAAAAATAGGAAAGTTTAGGTTTGGCTTAAAAAATATTAGCCAAAATCTTTGAAATTGGTTCACTCATGCATCCCAAATTGTACAACCATTCCACCCTCGGGCGACTGCCTGTACCTTTTCCCCGTGTCTGCAGTTCCTCAGTTTCTTCAGGGTGCTCTGGTTTCCTCCCATAGTCCAAAGATGCGCAGGTTAGGTGGATTGGCCACGCTTGAGACCAGGGATGTGCAGGCTCGTTGGATCAGCCATGGGAATTATGGGGGTAGGTCTGGGTGGGATGCTCTTCAGAGGGGAATGTGGTCTTGATGGGCCGAGTGGCCTGCTTCCACACTGTAGGATTCTGAGGTACATCTTAATTGTTGGCTAATCTAAGGTGGAGGACGGGCAAAAAGTTGTGGCTGCCCCATTTTTGAGGTATTTTCAGTACTGGAGCGGACTTCCTCAAATTGTAGGTGCAGTAATTACTATTTTAAGCTGTTGCATTGTTTTGGAGCTTTGGGGGTGAAAAAAGCAAAACAACGGCACTTTAAAATGGAGCAAGATAGACAAAAGCAGTGACAACATGCAAAGATGGCATTTCCCTGGACCGTTGGAGGCTGACGCGTGACCTTATAAAAGGTTTATAAAATCATGAGGGGCATGGATAGGGTAAATGGACAAGGTCTT
>NC_063365.1:5407880-5411979 GCF_021869965.1 Rhincodon typus | reverse complement strand
TGGAGGCTGGTAGAATTACGACATTTAAAAGGCATCTGGGCGGATGTGAATATAAAGGGTTTAGGAGGGATATGGGACTAGATCTATATAGGATATTTGGTCGGTATGGATGAATTGGACCAAAGGATCCGTTTCCGTCCTGTACATCTCTATGATTCTATGACTCTTTAAAGGGACAAAACAAAATATTCACTCTACTCAAAATAGTGTATCATAAAATAGATAATAACTCTGCAACCAAATTTTTTCAGTGGTTCTGGACTTAACATCAATACAAACAGAAAATACAGTTAACATTTTTGGTCTCTTATTAAAACCCTATTTTATACACCTGTGCTGAAAGTATAAATAAAATAATGCATGTGCCTCTCCAAGTATGATACACTAACTTGCAAGGTGATTTAATATATAAACAAAATAGAGAAGGAATAAATTCAGCAAATGAATACAGAGATTAATAGAAATCTTGCTATTGAATGACTATTGTGTGCAAGTTATTGCTTGCTGAATGGTGTTTGACACCAACATTGTGTAAAATCTCAACATCTTCAGTAAACCAGACAAAACAAAATTCACTCATCAAGATACTGGCTATTTTATCTCAATGCAAAAACTAGCACAAAGTTGGAGTTCAAGAACTATCAAGTAAAGATTCATATTTCACTAGTGCATAACCTCATAGCAAGCAAAACAGGAACTGACAACAGCACCAGATTACTAATCTTGTTTGTGCTTGTCATTAATGTTGATATAGATCTTGCTAGCTGAATAGTTCTTTCTCCTGTCCTAGGCTTTGAAGACCCAATAAACTCTTATCAGAGGTCAGTTGTGATATTTTAGTTTCACGTCAATCACTGCTGCACTCAGCATTTACTGTTTTTCACTTCCTTAACTGACTAATACTGCTAGGAAACATCAGCCAATAATATCAACCGTTTCACTACATCACTACATACAAATAGCAGCCGATCTAACTGACTGAAACTTCAGAACAATACATTAGCTTCTATTGGTAGGAGCTGAAGAGGTACAACAAATATGCAGAAAGAATGCTTGGGAAGATATTAAGCTTAAAAAAAAACTGAGAAAAGAGAAAGGCAGAGAAGTGACAAAGAACAAATATTTACACAGCACTGTTCAGGGCCTCGGCTCAAATCAACAGGGTTTTACGGCCAATGAAAGTACATTTAAGTAGTGCAGTTGCTATTATAATTTAAAATGGTTTATAGGACCTGAGCATTTATTTTCAATTGATTCATCATGCTTGCTTTGGCTCTTTAAGAGTAACCTACAGTCCCCTTCATCTGTTCTTTCCCCATAGCCTTTTAACATTTAACTTTTCCAAGCGCAGAGTATTCAGCTTCCATCACCATCTCTGGTAGGGCATTCTATGTCGTAACAAATTATACATTTAAAAACTCCTAACCTTTCACTGAACTTTTAGGGGTTTTCTTAAAATTAAATGATTGTCATCATTCTGAAATATACAGGGTTCCTTCATTGTAATGTATCAAATACTGCTTACCATAGATGTCACAGCCCTCGTTAGAGATGGAAATACTTATCTTTTTATATTCTTAACTGTTATTACGAAGAAACATTATGAATTTGGAGTCAACAGAAGCATATGCAAAAAAAAGGAAAAAAAGTTACATGCCCAATCCAATTTCACAAACACAAAAAGCCTCAGTCCTCAAGATAAACAGAGGAGTAGATGATTATCCTACTAGACAAGCAATTCAGTCTGTGGATTCTCCCAACCCCTGAAACTTTTCTGGACTACACCTGAAAAGTTAATCCATTAGAAGATGGGTGGGCTATCCGATAATGCAGAGCATTGGTCACTATTTTATTAACTAAATAAATGATAAGCTGCCACAATATCCTTTGACCTTGAAAATTAGTCTTGAGTAGAATGATATTATGTCATATTGAGTAGACTTGATTGTGATGCAAAGCATTGGTGTTGCTCAAAACACATTCTTATCCTCTACACTGGAATTCAGGAATACTGCCAAATCAATTTATCGATATGCCAACTGATCTGCACCTCTTATCCTGCCATATGGGACTGCCACACTACCTAATAAGAAGACTGTAGCAAGAAGGCGACATATCACATCATGGTTCTCTGGTCAATACGTGAGGGTTAGGGTCAAAGGGCAAATTTTGTTTAATATTTGGGAAGCAACAAGTTAAAATAGATTACATTGCTTTCAGTCTCTGCTTCAAACTCCATTCCCCAGCTACTGGCTATATCCTTCTCCTGGGCAACAGTCTGAAGCTAAACCAGTTTGTTCACAACTTTGGCATCAATTTAATTCTGAGGAGCTTCTGGCACATATTGCACCATCTTGAAACTCACCGATGATCTTCACCTTTGTCACCATCTCACAATACTAAAACTCTGGTTCATACTTCTGTTACTTCTAAATCTGAATACTCCAACACACTTCTGGTGGCCTACCAGACGATACCTTCCATAAATCGGAGGTCTTCCAAAACTCTGCTCCCCGTGTCCAACTTCACAACAAGCCTCATTTCCATCCCACTCCTCTACTTGCTGCTCCCAGTCAAGTAACAGTTTGACTTGCAAATTCCTGTAATCTCCTCCAATTCCACAACTCAGAAACTGTGTTTCTTTTTCCGTCCTCTTGTTCTCAATTAAGATTCTTAATTACAACTGCACTACCATTGATGGCTGTGCCTTTAGTTACTTAGGTTGCTAGACAACCAGCGATGCCCATGTTCCACAAGTGGAAAAAAAAACCCTCCAACCCACTTTCCCCATTTAAAGATACTCTTTAAAAGCCAACTTTTTGACCGAGCTTTTGGTCATCCGAACCATATTTCTATGTTTGGCACTGGTCTATCCTATATTCTTTGTGCTAAATAATACACGAAACTGTGCATTATGGGTGCATTTCATGAACCTGAAATAAATTTTACATTAGTTTGACAAAAATATTTTGTCACACAAACATGAGAAAAGGAAATTATGAATAAATTAATCAGTCCCATCAGATGTTGATGGAGCCATAATGGCCCAATTAGTGGGGCAGTTGCTTTTGATGCAGGTAAAGTGCAGACTGTCTTCAGCCCAGCAGGGTATTTGGCTCAGGAGAAAAATTCACAATTTTTTACTTCAGCAACTAGCATGTTGATGATACTTAATTTGATTCTGTCTTCTTTATTTGGTGTACAAATATCTGGGGAACATAGCATGCATCAAGGCATTACCATGAGTACTTAAATGCAAGCATGGCTTTCTGCTTTTTGCAGGATTGTTGTTAAAGAACAGCCTGATATCCATCCTGGATGTCCATTTCCCAATGATGAAGTGACCCAAAACTGGGTCATAGGTAATCTGAAAGTAATATTTTTGTTTGTCCAATCTAATAGGCTGAAGATATTAAAAAAAATTTGCCCAGAGAAGATCTACAAGGTCACCAACAATATTTTAGCTGGGGAAAAGTAAATGAGCAAAGCAGTGAAGCTCCAACAGCTTCATACAACATTGGAATATCGTGTTGGGTATCATACTGCTGTAATATGAAGGCATTCAAATTTCCGTCAAGCTTGGTTAAAAGAGGGTTTGTGATGGATCAAAATGAAAAGTAACATTAATTTTTAACATTTCTGAAGGGATTCTGTTGGTATAGCTGCAGCTCACCAGTAAATTATCTGGGTTTAAAAACTGAACAATTTTACATGCTGGACAAATTCCTGTCCTTGTACATTTATAGGTGGAAACATCCAACTCTATTAAATGATCTTTCCGTCTGGTGATTCAATGAGAAGGAAGTGGTAAGGCACATGTTTACACTAGTCAACATAATAATTCTTTTATTTTAAGAAGTTATAATTGTCCACACATCATCAAGACAGTGACACCATGGCATAGCGTCATGCAGATTTGATTTTCCTCCCCATTTGGATTTCTTTTGTTTGAGATAGTAGGAACTGCAGATGCTGGAGAATCTGAGATAACAAGGTGTAGAGCTGGATGAACACAGCAGGCCAAGCAGCATCAGAGGAGCAGGAAAGCTGACGTTTCGGGTCTGGACCCTTCTTCATTTTCTGAAGAAGGGTCCAGACC
>NC_063365.1:5318794-5382880 GCF_021869965.1 Rhincodon typus | reverse complement strand
GCTTGGCCTGCTGTGCTCATCCAGCTCTACACCTTGTTAGCTCACATTTGCAGTTTAGTTTGACCATCATCATCAGGAAGACTCAAAATGTCACGGTTCAGGATGCTGCCATATTAATCTTCTCTCAATATTGACAATATGATGCTGGAGGTCATCGGTAGTTTTTCCTCTGAGGTTCCACAATTTCTAATCTGCTACTTAATATTGAAATCAACATACATGCTTTGTCCAAACTGAATCAGACAGTGTGGATCAACAGCACCTGACTTCTGTACTCAGGGCACTCCTTTAGAATGGAGAAACCTGGACAATAATATGCTGGCGAGGGGAAGAGGCTCAACTAGAGAAGCCCAGATCCCCTTAATAAAATTAATTGTGGTTCTTTTGGATTTTCAGAAGGTTTTCAATAAGATCCCAAATAAATGTGTAAAAAACAAAACTGCTGAACATAGTTTGGGGTGAATGGATAGGGAAGTACTAATGTGGAATGAGGGCTGGTGAACAGAAAGGAAAAAATAGTTAGAATAAATAGGTCGTTCTCAAGTAGCAAGCTGTGGCCATCAGAATACCACAAGGATCTGCACTTGGATCCCAACTGCTCATAATCTGTATAATTTGGATGCGCAGTCCAGCTGTAATATTCCAAAAGGTTGTGTGTGACACAAAATCTAGGTGAGAATGCTAGGAGGAAGATGCAAAGAGCCTTTATGGGAATTTGAACAAGCAAGTGATGTGCAAAAACATGACAGATGGAATATAATGTAGATACGTGTGAAGATATCCAATTGATTTCTGAAAGGGACCTTGGGGGAGGTGGAGGCCTAGTGGTATTATCGCTGGACTGTTAATCCAGAGGCCCAGATAATGTCTGAGGACCCGAGTTTGAATCCTGCCATGGCAGATGGTGGAATCTGAATTCAATAAATACCCAGAATTAAAAATCTAATGATGACCATGAATCCATTGTTGATTGTCAGAAAAACCCATCTGGTTCACTCATGTCCGTTAGGAAAGGAAACTGCCATCCTTACCTGGTCTGACATAAATGTGACTCCAGACCCACAACAATGTGGTTGACTCTTATCTGCCCTCTGGGGAATTAGGGATGGGCAACAAATGCTGCCCAACCAGCATCCCGTGAATGAATAAAAATAAAACCTGGATGTTCCTGTTCATAAATCATTGAAAACATGCATATGCAACAAGCAGTTAAGAAGGTAAAAACACTTATCGTAGAGCAGCTGAGTACCGGTACAGAGTGGAATGGGGCTTAGAGCGGACCGGAGATGGCTGTTGGTCTGTGGTCTGGTATGGGCAGTCAGACCACGTTCGTAGGCCCTGCGCTGAGCTGCTACACTGTAACATCTAGTTAAAATTTCCTACCTGACTGTAATGTTAACCTTTTAATATTTTCCCATCTTTAATTTTTAATCCTAAATAATCTTTAACCCTAACCCTATTTTTCAACTCTAAGTAATGCAACTACTTTTATTCCCCTACTGTATCCAAGAATTGTACCTAGGTACTTGTACCTAAAATGTTGTCATAAGAAAGCAGACACTGTAGAAGTTTTCCACTGTACTCTGACAATGGAGTACAATAAAAGAATAGTGTGTTGTATACTGTATCATATAGCAAGAAGATTGAAGTACTGAGATAAAGACGTCTTGCTTCAATTGTACAGAACCTTGGTGAGACCACACCGAGCATTATTGCAGTTTTGGTCCCAAATTCAAAGAAGGACATGCTTTACATGGACAGTCTTGCACAGCCTCATCACACTAATTTGAGACGGTGGACTATCCTGTAAGAGAGATTGAGGAGGCTGGGCCTACATTCTTTAAAATTTAAAAGGCCGTGATCTCATTGAAATATAAAAAACTCTTAAAGGATTAGACAAGGTGCAGGGGAAGATGATGTCCCCCCCCACCAACCCCGGAGGTGCTGGGCAATACCAGAGGGCAATCTCAGAATAAGGGGCAAGCTATTTAGGTCAGAGACAAGGAAAAATTGCCTCATTCAAAGTGTAGTAAATCGTTTGGAATTCTCTGTTTCAGAGGGCTGTGGAAGCTCAGACATGAAGTTTAAGACAGAGATCAATAATGACATCAATTGATATGGGGCTAGCACAGAAAAATAGCATTAAACTAGATGATCAGCACAGATTCAAGGAGACAAATGGAATATTTCTGCGCCAATGCTTTTATATTGTTACAGAATTGAGCACCAAACGTAAAACATTGTTTTATAAGATGGAAGGTTGCCACATTTTAAAAAGACCTCCTAGATTTTTACTGCCCGATCTTGAAATCTGGATCAAATGTTGTGGACCGTACAACACTCAAGTATTTAACTTCATCATCAACCTGAACAAGGAGAGGTGAAGTCGAGGTATCAGGCAGCATGAACAGACTTTCAAACAATTCATCAATCCAACCTTTCAAACACCACCCATCCAGTGTAAGGCAGTGTTTGCAGATCATGCACTGAATTTACCAGCATTGTCAGAACCTACCAAACTAGAGTGGAGCATGTAATCGCAGAAACTGAGGGACTGTTTAAGAAGGAGGGGAAGAATAAACCACCAGCTAGCACCAACGAAGCAGAATCTCTGTGGATATTTTCCTGCAAGGTGACCTAATTACCTGTAAACTGCTGTAGGTTTAATTGACACACTTTAAAGTCTGACAAGTAGGGTGCATGATTATAAAACTCTCTGTTCCAGAAATCAAGACCAAACAAACTGGCTCAGCCTCAGCCCATAACCAACTTTTCCTTTCAATCCCTTTCCAAATGTATACATATCACTGTGTGAGCACTGTGTTGTGTATCCAGGTATCTTGGTTTGTCTTTTGTCTCAGAATCATAGAATCTCTAGTGTGGAAACAGGCCCTTCAGCCCAACAAGTCCACAGCGAACCTCAGAGCACCCACACAGACCCATCCCCCTATAACCCACCTAATCTACACCTCCCTGAACACTGGGCAATTTAGCATGGCCAATCCACCTAACCTGCACATCTCTGGACTGTGGGGAGAACGTGCAAACTCCACACAGACAGTCGCCCAAGGCTGGAATTGAACCCGGGTCCCTGGCGCTGTGAGGCAGCAGTGCTAACCACTGTGCTGCCACCCTGTCTCCATGTCATGAACTTCAGTTCTAATGTTAAAAAAATTCTGCAGCTTCAGGTGACTATGTTTCAGTAAATGACCATCATGTTAGCTAAAATCTGACCTCAGGTCAGATTTCATTCTGAGATCTGACATGTCCAGTAGTACCATCAATCAGCTGGGATCATCACAAACCAGTAAGGCAATTTATTTCACGCAGAATTTAGCCTTCAGTGAAATTCAATCCAATCTCTGCCAGTAACATAATTACAAATTTTGGAAAACTTAAAGACAGATTTGTATTTTTGAGTCAGTATTAACATGTTGGACTATCATTTAAAGATTGCCTCTTTTCTCTCTAAATTCTTAAATATCTTTCTTTATTGTTTTCTTAATGAGCAGAAAGGCAAAGTCTCAGTGCTTGACTCTTTCCCAGTTATCATTCATAACCAGAATTTGGCCACGAGCTGTCAAACACACCTTTTAACTTTGAACTCTGAAGATCCTCCACACGTGGCATCTATATGACTTGTCTGACAAACTCCTAACTCTGCTGAGTGAAAAGGGTTTCAAATTGTTTTCAGTATCTTCAGCACCTGGGCCAAATGTCCTTACAATACTAAAGTCCAGACTTAGCTACAAGTCAAGATTCTGATTTCTTTCCAGTGCAACGTGTGTCAATCCTTCCTGTTTACCCAAGAGACCGGACACCTGCTGCCATTGAAAGAGGAGGCACACAAACTATTTCTGGAGTGGTCATTATCTGATTACGTGCAACTTTCCTTGCTAGGTTTGTGGTTATCAGGTGAGGACTAGTTTTTTTTTAAAATTTTAATATTTGGCATCCACAATTCTCCTGAAGTGGCTGTAATTTGCTGTCGTGAACCATTGCAATTCATGTAGTTTGGTGCACCTACAGTTCCATTAGTGACACAGTTTCAAAACATTGACCCAGTGACAGTGGAAGAATTGCAAATCAGCTCCAAATCAGAATGGGATGGAAGCTGGAGTGGAACTTGCAGGTTATGGTGCTACCAAATGTGTTCCGCCCTTGTCTTTCTAGGTGGTGCAGCACAATTAGTTCTCTGCTTAACAGCACACGGGACCTGGGTTCAATTCCAGCCTTGGGTGACTACCTTTGTAGAGTTTACACATTCTCCTCAGTTCTGTGTGGATTTCCTCCAGGTGCTACAACTTCCCCCTTCAGTCCAAAATGTGCAGGTTAGGTGGATTGGCCATGGTAAATTGTCCATAGTGTCCAGGGATGTGTAGGTTACGTGGATTAGCCATGGCAAATGCCAAGTTATGGAGATAGGTGGAGGTTTGGGTGTGAGAGCATGACGCTCTTCAGAGGATCGGTCTGGACTCGACGGTCCGAATGGCCTCTTTCTGCACTGTGGGGATTCTATGGTGAGACTGCAGATTCGGAACGTGTTGGTGAAGGAGCACTGGCAAGCTGTAAGCATGTCTTGTAAATGAAAACAAGGTGCTGGAGAAACTCAGCAGGTCTGGCAACATCTGTGGAAAGAAAAACAGTGTTAATGTTTTGGTTCAAGTGACCCTTCACCAGAAACATTGACTGTTTTTCTCTCTACAGATGCTGCCAGAATTGCAGAGTTTCTCTAGCATTTTCTGTTTTGGTTTTGTATTCCCAGTGTTGACAGCTCTTTGTTTTTACTGTCTTGTAAATGGTTCACAATGCTGCCATTGTCCACTGGCAACGAAGGCAGTGAATTTTTAAGGTGCTGGACAGAGTGTCAATATAATGGATTGCTGTGTCCTGGAGTTTGTTGAATTTCTCAACTGCTACTCGAATTACACTCATTCAACAAGTTTACAGTATTCCTGACACTCTTCTGCCTTGTAGTGTGTGGACAAACCTTGAAGAGCCAGAAAGTGAGTTACTTGCCACTAAATACTGCTCAATTTCTAGGATAAGGTTGGACATGAACGTGAAGATGAAGAAGAATTATTTGCTGTGGCAAGAGATATCCATCATTCCCTCTAGGACCACAAACTGTTACAAGTCACTGTTTTTTTAGGACAGAAATGGTAATAGGAGACAAAATTCACTAAATAACAGCACTTTCACATTCATTATTAACCCAGATGGCCTGGGTTCAAGTCCCACCTGCTCCCGAGATGCATAATGACATCTTTGAAACAGGCTGATTAAATAATATCTACAGACCTATGTGGTAAATTCATCTGAATTTCCAGCTGTAAAGTTACATTCAACATTTGGATAAAAGCTTGTAAGTTTATCAGTATAAAAACCATCAGTTTGCACATTGAAAGCAATGTGCTACAAGTTATACTAATTTTCTAGGCAGCATTACTCATGTAAAAAGGTTTGTAGTTCTCTAAAGGGCACACAATGGTCTAGAAATTGAATAAAACTCCTCACAGAAAGAAAAAGTTTAGCTTTCTACTCGGCTCATTTTTAAATTAACACTTGACATGTTAGCAAAACTGTTCTGGAACATTGACAATTCTACTAATTTAAATATTCTAAGATGTTTTACAGAAATCTATTCTTCTTTGAAGTGGATACTAAGCCAAACAGAATGGCCATGTGTTTTTTCAAAGAGATAGATTTTAAGGTGGGGTTACAAAAGACATGGAGGGAGAGAACCAGATGCATTATTGTAAGGAGTTCCAAAGTATAGGAACTGAACATTTGAAGATAAAGCAGCCATTGGTAGAAGGGAATGCCAAGATACTTGATTTGGTGGAACTAAAGTTTTGAAAGGAGTTATGGGCTCTTACAGTGACAATGAGGGTGAAGTGAAGGACATTAAACACAAGGACAAGAATTTTAATTAAGGAGTTTCCGAATCCAAAGTAGGTCAGCAAGAACAAGGATCAAGGTTAGTGGGACTTGGAAAGCTCTGTAGCCAATAACCCAAGATTCCTTCCATTCCTCATCCAACTTTCTGATCATTCCATTCTACATTCTTCAGTAGCCTTCAGTTTAAACAGAACAGATTTTCTCTCCTGCAGATAAGATCAGTGCATAAAAACTACACTCTCCCAGTTCAATGTTTGAAACACCGTACCCTGTTACTTTCTGTGCCAAACATTTGGATGACAATCTTATTCCAAAGACAATTTCTCCTGATCAGCCAACAGCATTCTCAGTCTTGATGATTCCAATCTTCTAAATATTGATATTCAATACCTAATCACTTTTTCTAATCAATCACAAATGGAATATCATGCCTCCTCCAATGCTATAACTGACTGATTTCAATACTTCAATTTTTTGCAGTCTTAAAAATTTCAACAACCTATATTGTCATTCTGCATTTTAATGATAAATGCAGGTGTTCTTTTGAAATACTGTCAGTACTGCACCCTCAGTGTGATGGCACGAAGGTTCATTGTACAGTCCCTCAGTCTAAACTCATCTGTTCCAGGTTCAGAAAACTGTACAACTCAAATGTCTTCCAATCTTTCCTCACAGTTACACTTGACATATAGTTAAAACCAAAGTTCACCATCATTTAGTCACCATTTCTTGATCCTGATGTAATTTATTTTCTATCCTATCCTCTTCAAGCTTAGTTTGTCTGGCACAATGAGCATTAATAATACTTGATTAACACAAAAAAGACCACCTAATCTGTTTTACCTGACATCTTTAAATTCCCAATATTGAAGCCATTTGAATAATAAAATTAAGTGTTATCAGATGAAACACTGGAATAGAATATATTAATTTTCATGGGCTCCACTGGCATATTCTCTCAGCAAACAAGTTTAATCATGTTTCAGACTTTTCTTTCTGCAACATTCGCAGAACGTCTGAGTCAACAGCACCACTGCAAAACACCAGCTGATGTCATTACTATGCAAACGGATAATATTTCTGACTGCCAGTCTGCGAGAGAGAGTGAACATTATTTTTTTTAGAAAAGTTGTTAGTCAACACTGGTTATAAAAAGCTATACAAGTGTACATATCCTCCGGTTAACATTTCCAACTGAGGCGAGGGCAACTGAATTGCAAAATAAGCTTTGTAATTCTAAATCCAAAGGAACGACAATGGATTCATTAATAAAGCTATATATTGGACTTTATTATTTTAATCCCACTTGTTTCATTGATCGAAGCATGCAAAGATGCAGTTTAAATATTAAAGTACATCTCACTGCATCAAGTTACAATATTCCGAGAATAAATTCCAAATGTTCAGGCTCAATTTATATGTAACAACAAATCAGCTAACTGTTAACAAGCTCCATAAGTAAATAGCAATTAGCCTATGTCTACCCACATGAAAAAAGTGCAATACGGCTAAAAGATGTTCAGTTCAAAGGACAAGGGTCCGATATTTAGTGACTGGTGAATACAGGGTTTTGAACATGAAGATTTTAACAGAGTGGTCTCCTTGAATGAAGCCAAAAGCGGACAAAAAGAAAATCAAAACTGCTATCTGCATTGCAAGCGCAAGAACACAGGCTAACGCAATTTTTTCAGACTGCCAAGAGGGCCACAGGCCTGCTCCCTCATTAGAAAGGGATGACTGGTGGTAAGGGTCTTGCACCTCAGGGTGCAAGGGACAAGGTTAAGGAGGTCCGACTTTTATAGAAACCTCAGCCAGTGCACGTACTGAACCTGCGCTGCTGGCATCACTTTCCACATTGCAAACCAGCTATCCAGTCAACTGAACTAACCAACCCCAGGTAAGAACATACCTGTGTTGTGGCAAAGCTGAAAACAATTTCTGTATTTTGGCTAACAATACAAAATAAATATCTAGACCACATACACATCATTCCACTTTCAATGGAGGCTAAGTCATTTGCTGCAGCAAGGGACCTTTACATACTGATTTCGGTTTAACTTGGATCATCAAGCACTACATTTATGATATACCAAAAGTTGGACACATCCAAAACATCAACTTATTTGTTGTCTGCAGAGGTGCTGTCTAGTCTGCTGCTTGTTTCCAGTATCCATGTACAAGTTCACTTCATTTACACTTATGTTTCCCTTATTCTAGCAGTTGAATGGTTGATGCATGCACTTTGCATAAGCTTTCCAAGTTAACACTTTTCTAACTTCTTAGAATTAGATCCTAGCAGGTCTTACAAATTCAACCTCATTGCAAAAAGTTCAGCTCAATAAAACTTTCTAGTTTAAAACCTGAGAATAAAAGATCCTAGAAACAAAGGAACAACCCATTCAATAGTGTGCTCAGGCCTCACTACTGGGATTTGAGCAGTGAACCTAGGCACTCCGTGCAGTGCTGCTGGGTTGATTTGTTTTTGTCACTTACATAAATGATTTGAATGTGAAAATAGGAGGCATGGTTCATAAGTTTGCAGATAACACCAAAATAGGTGGTGTAGTGAGTGGACCTTAAAGAAGATTATCTCAGAGTACAACGGAACCTTGATCAGATGGGCCAAAGTGCTTCGAAGGTGGAGTTGCAGGTAGCCAGGGTGAAGGCGGCATTTGGTACACTTGCCTTTATTGATCATTATACTGTGTATAGGAGTTGGAAGGTTATGTTGCAGCTGTATAGGACATTGGTGAGGCAACTTTTAGAATACGGTATACAATTCTGGTTGCCCTTCTATTAAAATATGTTGTTAAACTTGAGGGTGCACAGAAGATTTACAAGGACATTGCTGGGACTGTGGGTTTAAGTTTATAGGGAGAGGTTGAATAGGCTGGGGCTTTTTTCCCCTACAGCATCGGAGGCTGACTTTATAATGATTTATAAAATCATCAGTGGCATGCATAGGATGAATAGCCAAAGTCTTTTTCCTAGTGTGGGGGTGTCCAAAGCTAGAGGGCATAGGTTTAAGGTAAGAGGAAGAAGATTTATAAAGAACCTGAGGAGTAACCTTTTCATGCAGAGGGTGGTGCATGTTTGGAATGAGCTGCCAGATGAAGTAGTGGCAGTTACAACATTTAAACAGGCATCTGGATGGGTATATGAGTAGGAGGGGTTTAAGAGAGAAATGGGCCAAATGCAACCAGGTCAGATTGGGATGTCTGGTTGGTACAGACAAGTTGAACGAAAGGGTCTGTTTTCTGTACTATATGACTCAGTGACTCTACTTCTGCGTCAGTAGCACGGCACAGTCCTTCAGAGGAAAAGCTCTGTTCACACTCAAAAAAACTAACCTGCATAAAGCAAATTTAGTATAGTAAAATATCTCAAAGCATACAACAGGAGTGCTATTATGGGACAACAATTTTACTGCAGGAGTAAAAGAGATATACTTAGCTTAGAATAGAGGGAAGGTGGTATATGGATGCTGGCAATGATCAGTAGGCCAGACAAAGTCTGTGGAGTATAAAAGAATTGACATTTTGAATATGCACCCTTTGTTAAACATTAATGTGGTGTAGAATGACTCAGTTTAAACAGGAACCAGTATAAATTGAATAAAAACTGAAAGTGCTTGAGATACTCAGCAGCATCTGTGAAAGAGTTCATGTCTTGAGTCTGATAAAACTCTTCTTCAAACTCAGCAGCTCCAAAGAGTCACTGGACTTGAAACATTTACTCTGCTTCTCTCTCCACAGATACTGCCAGATCTGTGGAGTTTCTCCAGCACTTTGTTTATATTTCAGATTTCCAGCATTTTACCATTATACTGGTATAAAGGGGGTGGCTTTCTTTCCCTACCAAACTGTTGCAGATGACCTAACCTTCACTCAAACAGGTTTAACATTTTCAATCACTTTCTTATCAAAGGAAATCTGCTTACTTTACACGTGTAGAGTAGATGCTTATTTGATACTGTTGGCAAAAGTAATGGCCTCAATTGTGCCCAGGTCTGTTACAGTGTACATTTGCTCCTGTACTTGCTGTCAATATGGCTGGCAGAGACAGATAAGGAAATTTTAGAGAAGATGATCAAGCTCTTGGTCAACAAGATAAGTTTTGAGGAGGAAAGACAGGAAGAGAGTGTGTTTTAGGAAGAATATTTCAGAATTCAGCAGGTGAAAGCACTGTTGCCAATGGAGGAACAATGAAAATCAAAAATGTGCAAGATGCCAAAATTTGAGGACTGCATACGTTGGAGCATTGAAAGCCTTGATAAAGAAGGGCAGAACCAGAAGGATCTGAAAACAAGGATGAAAATGTTATTATTTGAGGCATCGCTTAAATAGAGACCAATGAAGGATAGTGAGCTAATGTGCTATTTAAATGAAAGCCCACATCCCAGTTCAGAGCATCTTGGGTGAACAAACCTTAATGAATGAATGGATACAGGAAATTAGTTTTCCATGACCTTATGTTTGTGGAGGGTAGAACATGGGAGGCTGGTCAAGAGTGCTTTGGAATAGTCAAAGCTAGAAGTCATAAGGGCACTGGTGAGGTATCTACTGTAGAAGAGCTGAGGCAGGGTCAGAAGTGCGCAATGTTATGGTGACGGAAACAGACCGTTTTCGCGGTGGTGGTCAGAAATTAATATTGTATATTTACCCCGGATCATAGTTGTGAACAGGCCAGTTGAACTTTAGTCTCTAGGTGGATTAGAGTCGGTGGCTAGGGAAATAAATTTTAAACTAATCTTTACTTACCAACGGCATAAAAACCATATTAAAATTTAAAAGCGATAACAGCATCCTCAGAACAAAAATACTTACACTCAAATCTGTGTACTGATAAAGTTTTAGAGCTCAATACAAGTCTGGATTGGCTGGTTTGGAGATCAATGAGAATGGGGATGAACAAATTTAATTATTGTGAACTTAAGATCTCAACTTGTAAACCATAAAATATTTCTAAAAAGGGCTCACTATGTTTCAAAGGCAAGCACAAATAAATTCAGCCAACCAAATCAGTTTCTTATTTAAGTTAAGTCAATTTCTATCTGACCCAGTCACAAGTTAGCACCTGCATTTTTATTTATATAAAAAAAATATATTTTGGTCTAGTACATTCACACATTTGAATAAGCAAACATTTTGATTAAAACATTTGTCAGATTTCGTACAACCCAAAGGCAAAGGAAGTAGGATTTAATCCAAAAATGCAAGTTTTACAAAAAGTTCTGAACTGAAATTAGTTTTGTAAATATCTTACAATCTCAACAGGCTGTATCTGTAGATGACAGAGCAAGGACATCACAGATAACACCTAATAGCGCAACTTTTCAAAATAAAGCCAAGCAATATATAGAATAGCTTCTCCTACATTCAAAAAAGCCAAAAACTTTAAAATAGCCATTCAAAATGTTTAACAATGACATAAAACTGAACCTAGTGTACGATGAGAAATTTTAATAATCTTGAGTTAGCGGCCTTTTTAATGTATGAAGTACTTCAATTACTTCCTCAGCCTGCCCACCCTTCAGACTGGGGTTAGACCAGGGCAGTGTCAAATTAACCACACGTTTAAAGCACAGCCAGCAAGTCTCCAGACACACAGTGAAGTAGACTATGGAATGCAGAGTGTAACCCGAGCTTGCAGACTCACTTCAACCACGTCCTCTCAACAAATCCCCCCAACCCCACTGCCACCTTTCCCTAAACAGTTTGTAAAAGTAATTCTGTGTGTGAAAACAATACCTTGGGATTTTATCATGGCACACGATACTGCAGTTTCCCCAAAAAAAAGCATTAAAAACAGAAAGCACAATACAGTCAAATTTTTGTTTGAAAAAAAAAAAATCCATTTATCTGGAAACATAATAAACAATTCTATTGTGCTTTGCTTTCATAATGAAATTAATTGGAAATTTTATGAATTTGACATGCTATATTAAAATTTTTAAATTCAGCTAATCAAATCAGTTTCTTATTCATGTTAAGTCAATTTCTATCTGACCCCGGTCATTACTAAATTTAGTGTATACTAAATAAAAACCAAAAGAATTGCGGATGCAGGAACAAAAACAAAGTTGCTGGAAAAGCTCAGCAGGTCTGGCAGCATCTGTGAAGGAGAAAACAGAGTTAACGTTTCGGGTCCGGTGACCCTTCCTCAGAACTGATGGTGGCTGGAAAAACATCAGTTTATATGGAGAAAATAGCGAGGTGGGTGGGGTAGGGAGTAAACGATAGGATAGAGCCCAAAGAGAGAGAAAGACAGTTGGGCATTCAAAGGAGTTGCTAATGATCAGGCTGGGAGGGTGAATAGTTGTTAATGAGGACTGTTAGTGACTAACAACAGGGGGTGTAATGGCAGGCTATGTGGTAACAAGGCCTGGTGTGTGGGGTGGGGGGGCTGGGACATGGGACAGTTTAGGCCCTAAAATTATTGAACTCAATATGGAGTCCAGAGGGCTGTCGGGTCCCCAAGCGGAAAATGGAGGTGTTGTTCCTCCAGCTTGCATTGGGCTTCACTGGAACACTGCAGCAAGCCAGAGACAGACAGAGATGTTGGCCAGGGAGCAGGGTGGTGTGTTGAAGTGGCAGGCAACAGGTAGTTCAGGGTCTTTTTTGCGAGCAGAACATGGATGTTCTGCGAAGCGGTCACCAAGTCTATGTTTTGTTTCCCCAATGTACCTTCTTCCTCCACCGAGGATTCCCCAGCTCCGCTGTCAACAGGGCCCTCAACCAGGTCCGACCCATCTGCCGCACTTCTGCCCTCACCCCTTCTCTTCCCTCCCACAACAGTGATAGGGTTCCCCTTATCCTCACCCACCATCCTACCAGCATCCACACCCAGAAGATCATCAGACACCATTTCCGCCACCTCCAGCAAGATGTCACCACTAGACACATATTCCCCTCCCCTCCCTTGTCTGCCTTCCGCAGGGACCATTCCCTCCGGGACACCCTGGGTCCACACTTCCTTCACCCCCAACACCTCCCCACAGCCCTACAGCACCTTCCCCTGTAACCAGCAAAGGTGCAACACCTGCCCACTTACCTCCTCCCTCCCCAGTAACCAAGGGCACAAACATACCTTGCAGGTGAAGCAACACTTCACCTGCGCTTCACCTGCTCTTCCAAGAATCTAGTCCACTGCATTCACTGCTCACAATGTGGTCTCCTCGACATTGGGGAAATGAAGCAAAGACTTGGCGACCGCTTCGCAGAACATCCAAGTTCTGCTCGCAAAAAAGACCCCGAATGACCTGTTACCTACCACTTCAATGCACCACGCTGCTCCCTTGCCAACATCTGTGTCTCTAGCTTGCTGCAGTGTTCCAGTGAAGCCCAACGCAAGCTGGAGGAGCAACACCTCATTTTCTGCTCGGGGACCCTACAGTCCTCTGGACTCAATATTGAGTTCAATCATTTTAGGGCCTAAACTCTCCCATGTCCCAGCCCCCCACCCCACACACCAGGCCTTGTTACTACAGCCTGCCATTACACACCCCCTGTTGTTAGATACCAACAGTCCCCATTAACAACTATTCACCCTCCCAGCCTGATCGTTAGAACCTTCTTTGACTATCCAACTGTATCTCTCTCTTTGGGCTCTATCCTATCGTTTACTCCCTACCCCACCCACCTCCATATTTTCTGCATTTGAACGCATGTTTTCCCAGCCACCATCAGTTCTGAGGAAGGGTCACCGGACTCGAAACGTTAACTGTTTTCTCGTTTACAGATGCTGCCAGACCTGCTAAGCTTTTCCAGCAACTTTGTTTTTGTACTAAATTTAGTGTACTCGAATACCCCAATACTGCTTATTTTTCTTAGTCGTGTTAACTTAATTGGTTTCTTCAACACTGATGGCAAAATAAATCATTTTTGATTCATCAGGGGTAGGAAAGTTCAGATTTGCAGATGGTTATTTCAAATCAGCGTCATTCCCAGAGATGACCTATCTTAAATGCTATACACTTTCCCCTTTAAAAACAAAACCTTTATTTACTTGGCATCTTTCATGACCTTAGAACATCTTAAAGTGTGTTACAGCCAATGAAATATTCTGGTGTATTCACAGCTGTAATGCAGCATTAATATTATTAAGCAGTCAGACACTATAACAAAGACATGCTTCTGTTAGATGATTACATATTTGGGAAAAATACTAGAATTAATAATATCTTTATGTCTAATGTCCATCTCAAATGATGGAATAGTATATGACTCCACAGATAGCAGTAGCACTCATTCCACATCAGCAAGCTTTTCAACTGAGAATGTGGGTGGGAAATATATCGGAATAGTCAATATTACAGACAAATACCATAAGAACAAGCAAAAAAGTAAATTGTGATGCAACAGAGGGGTACAGATAGGTTTAATAAGCCAAAGGTCTGACAAATGAAATATAATGTTGAAACATGTGAAATTGGTAATGTTGGCAGGAAGAATTTTTTTAAAAATTGTCCAAATAGGGAGACTGTAAAAGTGATCTGATGTCCTACTGCATGTATCACGAAAAGCTAATATGCAGACACAGCAAGG
The DNA here is from genome assembly GCF_021869965.1 of Rhincodon typus. Lineage (NCBI taxonomy): Eukaryota > Metazoa > Chordata > Chondrichthyes > Orectolobiformes > Rhincodontidae > Rhincodon > Rhincodon typus. The sequence goes on along the minus strand of NC_063365.1, from coordinate 5,368,433 downwards.
AATAAGCAAAGCCATTAAAGCTTTGCTTATTCTTAGAGGAATTAAATACAAAAGTAGAGAGGATTTACTTCAGTTATATTGGACTTTGGTGACCGTATCTGGCGAATTCTTCACTTAAGGAAGGTCATAAAAACACATGAATGAGGAGCAAAACAGGCCACTTGGTTGTCAACCCTATACTACCATTCTGCAAAATTATGGCTTATCTGATCAATCCAAAACCCAACCTATCCCAATAATCTTTCATCCACTTGCTTATCAAGAATCTTTCTGTCTCTGTCTTATTCAAATATTCCACTGCCTTTTGAGGAAAAGTGTTCTGAAGACTTATAGCCCACTGAGGAGACAAAATCTTTCTCTGCCTTAAATGGGATATCCTTTATTTTAAAACAGTGACTCCTACAAGTAGAAACATCCTTTCCACATCAAGACTGCTATCTAAGACATCTCAGGATCTTGTGTATTTCAACGAAGTCTCCTCTTACTCTCCTAAACTCAAGTACAAGCCTGTCCTGTCCAATATTTCCACGTTAGATAACGCCCCATCCCCGTTCCAAATATTAATCTAGTAAACCTTATTTGAATTGCTTTCAATGCATTTAGGACACCCCAACTCCTATACTCAATGCAGTGGCCAATAAAGGCAAGTGTACTAAACGCCTTCTACACTACCTTGTTTACTTGTGACTCCATCTTCAAGGAACAATGAACTTGCACCCAACGTCCTTTTGTTCAGCAACACTCCCCAGGACCTTACCATTAAGCATACAAGTCCTGCCCTGATTTGCTTTACCAAAATGCAACACCTTACATTTACCTAAATTAAATTCCTTCTGCCACTGCCTGGCCTATTGGCCCATCTGATTAAGATCCTTGTACTCAGAGATAACCTTCTTCACTGTTCACTACACCACCAGTTTTGGTGTAATCTGAAAACTTAATAACCATGCTTCTTATATTCACATCCAAATCATTTATATAACTGACAAAAAGCAGTGTACCCAGCACCGATCCTTGCATTACACTGCTTGTCACAGGCCTCCAGTCCGAAAAACAACTCTCCACAATCACCCAGACAACAAGGTGCAGGGCTGGATGAACACAGCAGGCCAAGCAGCAGAAAGGCTGACGTTTCAGGCCGAGACCCTTCATCAGAAAACTCTCCACAATCACCCTCTGCCTTCTACTTTCAACCCAATTTTGTATCCAAATGGCTAGCTCTCCCTGGATTCCATGTGATCTACCCTTGCTAACCAGTCTACTGTGCGGAAATTTGTCAAACATCTTGCTGAAGTCCACCACTCTGCCTTCATCAATCTTCTTTGTCACTTCTTCAAAAAACTCTATCAAATTAGTGAGACACTATTTCCCACGCACAAAGTTATGTTGACTATCCCTAATCAGTCTTTGCCTTTCCAAATATATGTAGATCCTGTCTCTAAGAATCCCCTCCAACAACTTACCCACCATTGATGTCAAGCTCAGATTACTATAATTTCCTCACCATCTTCCTTAAATAATGGGACCACATTAGCCACCCTCCAGTCTCCAGGCACGTCACCCATGGCTTTCGATGATACAAATATCTCAACAAGGGACCCAGCAATCACTTCCCTAGCTTCCCACAAAGTTCTGGGATACACCTGATCAGATCCTGGGATTTATCCACCTTTACGGGTTTTATGTCCCGCATCACCTCCTTTGTAATATGGACACGTCAAGTTATCACTATTTATCTCTCCAAGTTGTCTAACATTCATATCCTTCTCTACAGTAAACAATAGCAAGATACTTGTTTAGTATCTTGCCCATCTCCCGCAATTCAACCTAGATGGCCTTGTTGATCTTTAAAGGGCCCTGTTCTCTCCCTAGTTGCTCTTCTGCTGTTAATGTATTTATAGAATCTCCGAATTCTCCTTAGCCCTATTTGCCAAAGCTATCTCATTGGTGAGGGTAGAGGAGAATTACAAGGTTATTGCCAAGAAAAAAAAAGTGCATTAGCTACAATGATAGACTTAATATGATTTGGATTGTTATCTTTGTAACTAAAAGAGGTAAAGGGAAGATTTTAATGAGGAATAAAATTATGAAGGGCCTGGATATTATGTACAGGTAAAATATAATTTTACCTTCAACAGTGTTTTTTACAAGAAAATTCTATTATGGCTTGTGAACAACACTGGCCACATCAGCATTAAATCAAGGTGATGATACAGAGCCATGTTCTTAACCTGCTGCAGTCACGTGGTATAGGTACACTCACAGTGCTGTTTGGAAGGGACTTCCAAGAATTTGATTCAGTGTAGGAACAGTGATATAGTTCCAAGTCAGGATGGTGTGGGGTTTGGAGGAGACCTTGTAGACAGTGGGACTCCAAGAGTTGGAGCAGAGTTGAAGTCATGTTTTCACCTAGAGGTAGGAATCGAGAAGTCACTACCCGAAAAGGGTGGGAAAATCAGAAATCCTCATTTCAGTTGAAAAGTACATGCATACGAACTCGTAGGTCTGTAAATTTCAAGAATATGAAGCAAGAACTGAAAAAGTGAATTAGGCTAGATAGCTCCTTTACAGCCAGCACAGACAGGAGAAGCTAAATATCCTCCTCCTGCGCTGCAACTGTTTATTATTTCTATGCAACACTGAAGTAAAATCATTGTCCAGTGCACTATTAAGGCTTCAAAAGTATGATTTAGTTGAAAAATTCCAAACATTCTGCTATGGACCAAACTACTGGAGAGAAAAATGTGTCTAACCCCCACAGTTTTTTTTCAAATTTTTACCGGTTTTTTTTGCTTTAATGAATTCTTTTGATGTAACCACTTTTCAATGTTACATAGACGGCAAGCCAAATCTTAATTCACAGATGCTTCACGTTTTTTTTAAAACCAGATCTTAACTCCTTTAGTTTGAATGAATAACACAGGAAATCAGAATAGCTACCCTGCATATTTGAAGCTACATATTTTTTAAAAATTCAATATACAGAAAAAGGAAAAATTCTGACATTTCTAGTGCTTGACGTTCATACATGTAATCTTTCCATCCAAGATTTGCAGGCTTTAATATTTGAATTTCAATTATTAAAGTTGTAGTATCTTGTAACACATTTAATATTTTTCACAAAATTCATTTAAAGAACTGACAAGGTCCAATTTTAAAAACAACAAATGCTGGTGATCACAGCAAGTGTGACAGCATCCATGGAGAGGCAGCAAGCTTAGATGTTACCTAGCAGGATGACAAAACATCTGCTATCAAACACACTGGCTCAGCGAGCAAGTCTAAACCTCAAAATTCATTGATATGCGCACTGTTGCTCATTCCCAATTACCTGCAGAAGGGATTGGAGTCTGGGCTTCCTGAACTGCTGAAGACCGGAGTTGTTTGTACATCTGCGATGTTATTGGGATGGAGTTCAGCGACAATGAAGGAAAGCCAACATTTTCCTGAGTCAGAATATGAGACTTGGAGAGGAACTTGCAGGTTGTGTTCCCATACAACTCATGCCCTTGCTGCTCGAGGCCTGTAGAGATCAAAAGTTTCGATGGTGCTGCCAAAGAAGCCTTGGTGCATTGTTCACATGATCAGATAGATACCAGTGTTGTAACTATACGAAGACAGCCTGACTCGAAGCACAGCCAGTTTTGGAGCAGAAGTTTCCAGTACTGTTGCTGGAAGGGTGCAAGTGCCCATAGCTTTTGCAGTATCCTCTGCCTTCAGCCATTTTTTTTGATATCACATGGAGTGAATCCAATTTGTTGAAGATGAACATCTGTGATGTTGCAGTGCATTTTGCAGATTGCATATGCTACTACTGATGGGCAGTGTTCAATTTAGTGGATGGTGTGCTAATCAAGTGGGCTGCTTAGTTCTAGATGTTGCCAAGCTTCTTGATTGTTGCTGAAGCTGTACCCATCTAGGCAAACAGACATCATTCCATTATACACCTGACTTGTGCCTGGAGTGTGGACAAGCACTGAGGAGACAGTAGGCAAGTCACTTACCATAGAATTCCTAGCCTCTCATCTACTGTTATAGCCATGGCATTTATATGCCAAGTCCAGTCGGGTATCTGGTCAATGGTGACCCCAAAGATGTTGAAGGTCGGATATTCAGACATTGCTTCTTGGCATTCAATGGCATTACAATGTCAGATTCTCTTAATGGAAACTGCCTCTAACTGATGCATAGATGTTACCTTCCATTTATCAGCCCAAGTTGGACGTTGTCCTAGTCCTGTCCTATTCATATGGACTGTTTCAGTAACTGAGGTGTTGTTTCAGATGGTGCTGAACATTGTCAAATCAGTGAAAATCCCACTTTTGACTTTACAATGGATGGCAAGTCATTTATGAAGCAGCTGAAGACGGCTAAGCACCCAACAACCACAACCATTCCTGTTTATGCCAGGTGTGACTCCAACCTACCCACCGACTCCCACCCACCAATTTTTATTGACTCCAGTTTTCTTAGGACTCTTTTGTATCGTACTCTGTCAAACGCTGTCTCTTGATGTCAAGGGCAGTCACTCATCACTTCTGGAATTCCACTCTTATCATATCTGGACCAATGCTAAAATGAAGTCAGCTGCCACGTGGCCCTGGTGGAAACCAAACTGACCGTCAGTGAGCAGGTTGTTCCTTTATAAGTGCACTTGATAGTGCTGTTGACAACCTTTCCATCAATTTGGTTGATGAACAAGAGTCAACTGATAGGGTACTAGTTGGCCAGATTAGATATGTTGTGCTTTTGTGGACAAGTAATGCCTGGACAATTCCACATGATCGGATAGATACCAGTGTTGTAGCTATATGAAGACAGCCTGGCTCGAAGGACAGCCAGTTTTGGAGCAGAAGTTTCCAGTACTGTTGCTGGAAGGGTGCAAGTGCCCATAGCTTTTGCAGTATCCTCTGCCTTCAACCATTTTTTTGATATCACATGGAGTGAATCCAATTTGTTGAAGATGAACATCTGTGATGTTGGGGACCTCATAAGGACCAGTGACCCTTCTTTAGGGCTTCATGTTAATTGTTGATGTTAAGGATGCAGAAGCAAACAATAAAGAACATAACAGATGTAGATGACTGTGGTAAAATTACTTTAAATTGAACATTTAGGTAACCAGAAGCCAGTTAACAGACTGAGGCTTTAAGAGACTAGGAAACAAGTAGGATTAGAACAAAACTTGCAACTTAAATAATTGGAAGAAATTAGAACAACCTAGACAAAAATCCATTCAATAATCAATTGGAAATATAATTACACATGAACCAAACAGTAAAGACCATAACTCCTGAGTTCTGACAAGAAATAGAAAACAAGCCAGTTTATCAATTAAACTTACTCAGAGTCTTGCTTTGAAATGATAAGAATTCAACTATGTCTGGTGTGAACAGCTAAATCAATCAGTCCTAAGAAATTATAGTAAATGCATATATGCTGAAAAACCAGATACGTGAATGTGACACATGGATATAAATTTTAACGTTGCCTTTTCAGCACCCAGACCATACTACATTGTAATGTAAAAGGGGCTCAAAAACAGTAAGTACTTTTTTTCCTTTTCAAGTAAAAATGTCAGTTCCAATAGTTATTTTGTACATCAGCAATGCCCAAGTGGTATTCAGTATGGATTGACACATAGATGATGCAAAAATCAATCAACATGTTTAATATATCTATACACATATTGGAAATATCTCAAAAATCCTATCTACTTCTCACCCACATTAAATTGTTCTCCAGAATCGTATGTACCAAAACTCTGCAGTGAATCTTCACGTACAATTATTGCAAAACAGTGAGTAGACTGACTGTAAGCCACAGGGGTAGAAGTAGGCCATTCTGCCCACTGATTCTGTTCTGCCATTCAATCAGATTATGGCTGATCTGATAATCCTTAACTCCAATTCCCTGCCTTTTCCCATAATCCTTGATTTTCTTACTGATTAAAGGCGTATCTATCTCAGCCTTGAATATATTTAATGATGAAAACCTGGACAGCTCTCTGCAGTAAACAATTCCACAGATTCACTACCCTCAGAGAAGAAATTCCTCATTTCATTAAATGAGTGATGTCTTAGAGATTATGCCCTCTGGTTCTAGACTTTCCCAGAAGGGGAACAACCTCTCACCAACATTTTTTTTTAAAATGACATCCTATCTCAGAACAACTTGGGAGGCAATTACAGATGTGATTTTACACAGATCTGAGGTTGCATAAAGTTCTGAGCATACTGTCACCTTCTGCCAGCCTGCACAACTTTAAACACAAAAACAAGCTGATTTAATATTTCCTTCAGATTCACTAAGGATAACCCTGTGAAAATGAACATAAACTTGATGTTGCTTTTGGCAAGTCTTTACTTGGGATCACTTTGTCCATATACAAAGGGAACGCCTCATCTCGGGCTGCATCGTAAGACATTTTCATTGATGTATGATTCCCATGGCTAAATTTGTTTCTTTGTCAATTTTGCCCAATTATGCTCCTTTAAAATGCCTTGGGACATTTTTCTCTGTTAAAAGATGCTACAGAATGCTGCTGTTAAAGCAATGTGATGATCATACATCTTTTCAAGGTCTTCATATGTGGCTGGTTGCTGGGCCCAAACCGTTCAAGTTCCAGTTTGCTTATTTGAATTAAAAATAAATGTCAATGGTTGCTTCTTCATTGTAAAGGAACTGTAATCGCTGTGGCTTCAGATAATCTCTTACTTTATTTTTAGGGAAATGATGGATTGTATGTGATATTTTAGCGTTCTACAGGGCCTTGTTTTTCTCCATTCTTCAGTGAACAGTTAGTTGCACAGTGTGCTAATCTTCATTAGTTACCTTATTTTAAGATGCAAAGTAAAGACTGCACCTCCCAGTTGCGAACCATTTCAACTCCCCCTCCCATTGCTCAGACGACATGTCCATCCTGGGCCTCCTGCAGTGTCACAACGATGCCACCCGAAGGTTGCAGGAACAGCAACTCATATTCCGCTTGGGAACCTGCAGCCCAGTGGTATCAATGTGGACTTCACAAGCTTCAAAATCTCCCCTCACCCTACCGCATCCCAAAACCAGCCCAGCTCGTCCCCGCCTCCCTAACCTGTCCTTCCTCCCATCTATCCCCTCCTCCCACCTCAAGCCCTAACTCCGTCTCCTACCTACTAACCGCATCCCGCCCCCTTGACCTGTCCGTCCTCCCTGGACTGACCTATCTCCTCCCTACCGACACTCCCCTTTACTGGCTCCATCCCCGCCTCTTTAACCTGTCTGTCTCCTCTCCGTCTATCTTCCCCTCTATCCATCTTCTATCCGCCTCCCCTCTCTCCCTATTTATTTCAGAACCCCCTTCCCCTCCCCCATTTCTGAAGAAGGGCCTCGGCCCGAAACGTCAGCCTTCTTGTTCCTCTGATGCTGCTTAGCCTGCTGTGTTCATCCAGCTCTACACCTTGTTATCGCAGATTCTCCAGCATCTGCAGTTCCTACTATCTCTAAGGTATTGATACATTCTAGTTTGCTTCTCCACCTGTGTATATCGGAACTACCACACTGAAGAAACATTCAAAAATGTGCACGATTTAAAAAGCACCTAAGTAAACTTGGCAAAAATAGTTACTGATCAGAAGAAGAATATATTTTCACTACCTCGTGCTAGTTGACAGAAGTGACAGCCTTGAAAGCAGTCTAATTTTCAGATGCACCAAAATACCTTCCTAGCATGCTGGTAAAATACGGACTAAATCTGAAGACTGCAACTTACATCATGCTAAAATGGAAATATTTCATTTTAAAAAAAAGCAAAAATCAAGGTATACTTTTTTCCTCTAGCGAGGTTGCAATGCAAAAAGTGCAACAAAAAAAGTTAATAATGTTTTATCCCTGCACTATTTTGGCAATATTCACAAGCAAAGACCCATAAGTCATATATCTACCAATGTTGCATGGACCTTTCCCGTACTCAAATTTTTTTTTGAAAGGCAAATGAGAGTTTTCTTTTCATTTTCATCAACAATTCATTCATCTTTTTAGGTCAACTTTACAGTTTAAGTGTGAGTATTCTGAACATGTGATAACTAAATAAATAGGTTCTTCCATTATACATACACAACTTAAATTTTCAAAGCTATTCAGAGGGAGAAGAGAAAAAAAAAATCACTGAAAAATTTTGCTGTTACAGTGCAGTATGCAGGAGGTGAAATGGAGCAACCAAAGAGTGAACAGGTGGCTCAGTTCAGTACAGAAATGTTGGCCTTATTCACTATAAGAACGTGGTCTGAGTAAGTGAAATGTCTGAGTTTGGGGTAATGGCAGTGACAACAGGAAGCTGCTGAACAGTGTTAAGAAGCTGAAGTGCTTTTGTTTGAACATCTGCCAAGTTTGAGGAATTCCGAAAGGGATTTTCTCTCTACTGCCACTTCCTTGCCCCACCTGCCCCGGATTTAGTTGTTAATTCACCAGTACTCACAAATCAGAAAACTGAAAACATGTAAAGTTCTCATTCTGAGAATGATGCATGGGTAGAGGTCAGGGGAGTACAGAAATAATAAAACACAGAAAAAAAAGGAACTAAAGGAAGAAACTAAATGCAGATACACCCTATCCTCAGAAAACTGCCAAAAGCATTTGGTTCTTGATTCATACATATTTACAGCAAAATGCACCTCGTAAGAAAACAACATACTAATGAGCATATAATAAAGAACGTTAACTTTATTGTCATACGTTGAACAAAACTATGTTGGAACATAAAACTGTTGAGATGTTTATGCATAAACAAGCTTTATCATTTATGCACTGCACAACACACCCAAGCTGGCAAACACTGGCAACATGTATCAAAAAAACTGCTCAACACAAATTAGTATTATGTTTATATAATACTAAGTTGTGTTCAATAAGTGTGGACCTTAACGTATTTTAAGAGATCCAGTCAATGAATTATAAACTTAGTAATTCTACAAATTCCAAATGTTATGCAGATTACACACCATAATAATTCCCCGTACTAACCCATTTTTCATTACTACAGTGGTGATTTCCCCTCAACTAGTCTGGATTCAAATATTTCTCTCTAAAATAGTTTTCCAAAATTTGGCAATGTGCAGACTTAGGGGCACTTGAAAACCTAATTTCTAAAATGAGAACGACTAACTTATCATATATCATATCACAGAATCCCTACAGTGTGGAAACAGGCCCAACAAGTCCACACCAAACCTCAGAGCATCCCACCCAGACCCATCCCCCTATAACCCACCTAATCTACACCTCCCTGAACACTATGGGCAATTTAGCATGGCCAATCCACCCAACCTGCACATCTTTGGTCTTGGGAGGAAACCGGAGCACCTGGAGGAAACCCACGCAGACACAGGGAGAATGTGCAAACTCCTCACAGACAGTCGCTCAAGGCTGGAATCGAACCCAGGTCCCTGGCGCGGTGAGGCAGCAGTGCTAACCACTGTGCCACCGTGCCGCACTGTAGCAGATTTCTTGAAATGACTGTAATGTTATATTCTAATGTATGGATTCAAGGAGTTGAATCTACAGTTAAGTGAAATTGCTTCAGAGAATTCTGAACAACTTATAAACATAACATATTAATTTCGTGGCTGCCTATGATTTCATGGAATTTTGAAGGTGGTGACTCATATAAAGAAAACTGTTGCACAACCAGCAAACACTGCATCCAACATTTCATTTTCGTTTGATGTTTAGAATATATATTTTCCAAAATAAGTAAAAGGGAAAACATACTGGGAATTTATTTCTCCCTCTTGGTTATAAACATTACTTGTCTCCAATAATGTTCGCAAACTAAAACTAGAGAATAAGGATCAAACCCAGAACTTACCTCATCAAGTGCATCCTAATAGGTAATTGGAGTCACAATATAGTTTTCAGTTCTCAAAAGATGCATACAGAGATATATAATTTTAACTTCAATCTCAAACTGTCAGCAAAAAAAGATGCCATTTTGTATACTATTTGGTGATGATTCCTCAAGAGCATTAACAAAGTGACACTACTAAAAAACGGTAAAATTAAAAATCCTTGAATTTACATAATACCTCGCCTGGTCTCAGGGTATCAAAATTCACTTTTTGAAGTGAAATACTTTTTCAAGTGTAGCCACTGTGTAATGTAAAGAATACTAGTCAATTTTCACACAGTAAGGTCCCACAAACAGAAATTGGATAATGATCAGATAATTTAAACTGATTATCACTAAACTCTTACACTATAGTCACTGAAGTACCTTTGAAAGGGCTTTAAAAACCTGGTGGTTGTGAAAAACAATACACAAATGCAAGTTTTTCCTTTCCTTACTGATGGAATAGTGGAGGATAAATATTGCTCAAGGGATCATGAAGAACTCACCCACTTATCTTCAAAATAGGACTGTAAAATTCTTTATGGTCAAGTAAAAGCGAAGATAGCATTTTGGTTTGACGTCACCCAAACGGTAGATTTTGGAAATAAAAATCAGCTATCATCTCTCAGATGTAACAAAATACAGTAATGGCCTATATAACTGTCCAATTAAACATAGTTTTTCTTTTAAATTAGAGCAGCACAATTACAGGACAAAATGATTTTAAAAATCATAAGTTAGTGAAAGGATGGGACAAGGTAAATACAAGCAGACTAGTGTTGTTAGTTAAGAGTCTCAGGGTTGATAAATACATCAGTTAGAACAGAAAAAGGTTTTATTTTAACCTACTGTCTAATCAACTTGTTCAGAGATATTATTACATAGCTCTGGAACGGGTGGGTCTTGAACCAGGGCCTCCTGGTTCATAAGTAGGGATACTACTACTGTACCACAAGCACCCTCTTGAGCTTGTAAAATTCACTTCCAGGTATAATGCTTGAAGTACAAATAATTGGATAGATTCATGAAGGAAGACAGGATAAAGGGAATAGAGCAATAAGACATGTAATTAGAATTGTTTGCTTGCATCGGGAGCAAATGCTGACTCCGACTTTGGTTTGGGAAAATGCCTGTTTTGTATCTTGTGGGTCTGTGGGAAATTCTGTATCATATATAATCGATTACACATAACATAAAAATAACCTTATTCACACTCAACTTGACAATCTTATGAAATGACAAACTATTGCATGTGACTTCAGTCTATAAAGGAAGAACATTCACTATCCCTAGATCACCATGATAATTAATATTGAAGCCTCACTTAGGATTAATCATTTACGCTTTCTGGTGGCACTGCAGTGCAGTGATGAGAAAATGTTGCGCTGTTGGAATTATCGTTTCTTTAATAAGTTTCATTTGCTTACTCATGCAGACATAAAAGGTCAATGACAGTATTCAAACAGGTGTAAAGGGTTGTGCTAGTAAGTATTTTGAACCAATCTGTTCAGACATGTTGAGACACATTTCTGGTGCAGCTGGGATCTAGAGTCTTAGGGTATTGTAACATGGAGACAAGCTCTTCAGCCCATCATATCCATGCAGGTCATCAAGCACCCAACTACACTAATCCCATTTCCCAGCAATTGGTTCATTGCCTTGCATGCTATGTTGCTTCAAGTGATCATCTCAAAACTTCTTAAACTGTTTTAATGGTTCCCATTCTACCACACTATCAGGCAGAGAGTTCCAGATATCAACCACCCTCCGGCGAAAATATTTTTCCTTAAATACCTTGAACCCAGAATTTCTGTCCCAGGGGCAAGGACATTACCACTATGCTGTAAGAGCCTGGAGAATTCTGCTTGTATTCTAGACAACACTAATTCCTCAAACAACATCACCAAGAGAGATTAATTGGTCATTCATTTCAGCTATGGCACTTAGTGCACAAGTAGCTGTTAAGTGTCTGCATAGGTGAATGCAAATCAAGGGTTTTGCGTCACAGTGGTGGGTTTCCCTACTTCCGGGCCAGAAAGTCCATCTTCAAGTCCCAGCTACCACGAAGCTAAGTCATGATATGTCAGATTGATTTTAAAATTAATTTAGTAAGTGATTAGCACTCAAAAAGTTAGTCTTCAGCAATGAAGCGGATTGGAAAATTGAAAGGCAGAATACAAAATTTTTTTTGCTCCAATTTCAATAATAGTGCGCAGGATTCTCATACATAATTTTATGTAATTAAAATGCAATTCTGTTGAAGCAGAAGCATCTTCTCAATTACTGTGGTTTGATTTTCTAATTTGGTTTTCTTCAGTTGAAAAACCTGAAGAAATCCTTCCAAATTAAAACCACACATTCAATCTATTAACAACAAAACTTTCAAAATATTAAGAACAGGACAAAGCTCATTAATCTGTGGAAGGAACATTTTAAAACAATGAAAAACAACATTTGTACAAAAGCAAGATACCACAGAATATCATTACCTTAGACCTTTTTTAAACTTTGTCTGAAGTCATTGCTTCCTATTGGAAATACAGTATTTTAGATTTTTTCTTGATCTCAGGCACACAATAAAATTACAGCAATCCTTAAAAAGTTAGAGACAACACACCAAGATTCCCCTTCTGTAGAATGGGGACACTTTTACGGGGACAGGGACGGGGACGGGGTCGGGGTCGGGGTCGGGGTGGGAGGGGAGCGGTTTGCAGTCCGCCAGCTACAGTGCCAAAGCATACACAATGGTGCAGGATGTCCCATTTAGGAAACGGGGAGACACACAAACCATGCACTGGATAACTTAAATTTAAAAATGGGGAAGGCCAGTGCCACAGCATCTGATGGTCCCAAACCACATCAATTCACCCCGTAAACCTTTTATACAGAATATCCACACATTCTTTACTGTATCCAGAGGACAAGGCAGTGTTTGCTGACACTGGTAACTGTGGGCACTATGCACGCTCCTTCACTGCGGAAGGCACTGTTGCAGGCACTACGGTCATCATGCAGTCTTTACACGTGACATCATTATAAATCCATTACTGCACATGTGAGACTTTGACATGGGTTTCAGAGGTAGAGAGGAACCCCGGAGCGAGAAGGGGAAGCGGGCCCAGAAGCTGGGAGACCGTCTCCCCATGTCTCTCTTCCACCCCCACCCAGCTGTTTCCCAGCCCCCAGACCCCCGCCTCCAATTCACTCCCGAATCCCAATCTCCCTCCCTCATTCCAAATCCTCTAAATCTCTCCTTCCACTCCCTCCCCACACCAACCCCTGAGATCGCTTCTCGGCCTTTTGGCTAAGGTCAAGTGTCAAGTTGTGAGTCATAAGAGCCAATGAGATCGTTGCTGAATCGTGATTGGACGGTGGAAGACGTGTTGGTTGAGCTGACTTGCTATTGGTAGATCTTTATGCTGGCTTCGGCCTAACACCAATTCAGGGGAAAAGCCAATTTCGAGCTATGGCCTCAGCAAGTACCCGCGCCCCAGGACAGGTGGTCCGAAACACAGTCAGGGTGACTGTGAAGAAGGTGCACCAGTAGATCATACCTTCTTTTGAATAAAAAAAAACCGGCTTGGCTCGTTAGTCTAGGAGTATGATTCTCGCTTAGGGTACTGTGCGGTGGTGATGTGTGAGCGGTCCCAGATTCAACTCCCCAACAAGCCCTGGTTTCTTGCTTCACTTTTAGGGGCAGCACGGTGGCTCAATGGTTAGCACTGCTGCCACATTGCGTCAGGAACCCGGGTGACTGTCTGTATGGAGTTTGCACATTCTCCCCGTGTCTGCACAGGTTTCCTCCAGGTGCTCCGGTTTCCTCCCACAGTCCAAATATGCGCAGGGTAGGTGGATTGGCCATGCTAAATTGCCCATAATGTTCAGGGATGTTTAGGTTAGGTGAGTTAGACATGGGAAATGCAGGGGTAGGGGAATAAGTCTGGGTGGAATGCTCTTTGGAGGGGCGGTGTGGACTTGTTGGGCCAAATGGCCAGTTTCCACACTGTGATTCCGTGATTCTCTGTGACCGCGTGCATGATTTGAAGCAGTAAACAGCATGCGCATTGGTATCAGCAAATGCAGCCAAAAGGACAACACCAAGTTTCTGTATCACAATTATTGTACAGGAACACAATTATCAGCCCACTGGAGGCCATTGTGCCATGGCCTTTGCCTACTTAATACCTTAATTTGTAACTGATAACGAAAACATATTTAAACTGTTCTCATTTGAATGTCAGCAGAGAAGCACCTGGACTACAGAGTGTTGGCTACATAATAAAGACACCACTTGACTACTGCAACTGGACTCAATGCTAAATTTTTACAACACAGTATTTCTTGGACATTTCAAGATAAAGCTGAATGGCAAACTGAGGTGCTCATGACCTTACCGTTAAGATGGAGACAATCCTATTGGTAGCCTCTGCCCCTCAACTAGCCAATCATCCTTTAACACCCCAACTCCCATTCCCAGACATGAGTTTGCATCTTTGTCTAGTTTTTCTCCTCCCATTCATGCCTTCGGAGCTCATCTTGTCCATGAGACCCAAGGTTCCCTCATTTTTATTCCCACTAAACTAAAATCATTCAACTTACACTGTGGGTCCCAGCTACTTTTTTCTTTATTCTTCCATGGGATGTGGGATCACTAACAAGGCCAACATTTGCTGTCATCCTCAACTGCCCTTAAACAGAGTGGCCTGCAAAGCCATTTCAGAGGCCAGTTAAGAGATGCTGTGGATCTGGAGTCACATTCAGACTAGAATGCTTAATGATGGCAGATCTCCTTCCCCAAAAAAAGGACATTAGATAAGTTTTTTTAAAAACTTACTATAGATGATAGTTGCATGGTTACATTACCGAAACAAGCTTCAATTCCAGATTATATTAATTGAATTTAAATTTCCACAGCTGCTATGCTGGAATTTGAGTCATTTGCCAAGAGCATTAGCTCAGGACTTTGGATTACTAGGCCAATGACATCTCCATGTTAGCTGATTTTGTGAACAGTCCCTTTAATTTAAGTTCAAATCATATAATCTGGAATTGAAGCTAGTCTCAACAATTTGACCATGTAACTATCATCTATAGTTCCTTTAATTCTGTCTCCTTAAAAAAGCCTTAATCTAACCATTATTGCAAACAACCATCCCATCGCTTTTCTTTCCAAAGCTCTGAAAAAAGTGATTTCCAAATTTATTCTCATCTTTCTCCGATCTCCATATCTGATTCCCTCAAGGCAACTCAAGATCGTAAGTGATTCCCATGACTGTGAAAAAGGCAAAGTGTTCCTACTTTCCTTTCTTAACCTGTCTGCAACCACTGAAACAATTTACCACATCACCCTTATAAAACGTTTCTCCACTGACATCCAGCCGGGTGGGTGTGTTCTTACCTGGTTCTGTTCTTATCAATCTAATCACAGTCAGAGAATCACTTGCCTACACTTCCTGATCTCACAACAGTATATCCAATACCTTCTCCCCCTAAAAATCTATCCTTGACCCCTATTCCTTCTCATCTGAGCTTCCCAGACTAACCTGATCTGAAGAAACAACATAGTTTTCACATCTATGCTAACAACATCACCTCTCAATGACTCCACTATTGTTAAATTACCAGACTGCTTATCTGACCGAGTATTGAGTGAACAGAAATTTCTAATTAAATGCTGGGAAGACTGAAGCCATTGTCCTTCACTCTCTAAACTCCTTTCCCGACATTCCCATCTCACTACTAGCCTATTTTCAACTCTGTAATATCACCCATCCCTCAGCTCCTCTACTGCTGAAACTCTTGACTTTTTAAATTTTAAGACTAGACTACAGTATCACACTGCTCGCAGATTTCCCACATTCTACCCATTGTAAACCTGAGTTCATCCACAACCTCTGTTGCCCACGACTTAACAAGCACGTTCCATTTCCCATCGTTATTGCTAAGTGACATGGATTGCTGGTTAAGCAACGTCTTGATTTTAAAAATATTTATCCTTGTTTTCAAATCCTTCCAAGGTCTTGTCCGTCCCAACTTTAAGGTCCTCCATCTACACAATCCTGCACGATATCTGCTTTTATTTACTGTGGCCTCTTGTATATCCCCAATGTTAATGATCCAATTCATGGCCATTCATTCATTCACCAGGTCCCTGGGCTGCGGAATACCCATTCTTCACTCCTCTGCCTCACTTTCCTCCTTCAAGACACTCCTTAAAACCTCCATCTTTGACCAAACATTTCATCATCTGACCCAAGGTTTCCTCACTTCAATGTCATGCTGAACTTTATAAAGCTCCTGCAAAGTACCCGGTGACATTTTGTTGCATTAAAAGCTTTATATAAATAAGCAGTGTTGTTAATGCATACGAGATATGGAAGTGAAAAGGTCAAGTCGAGGAAGTTACGTGAGAAAGGACAGCAACGTTTCTGATCTAGTGGAGAAGGATGAAATAAAGATAGAAATTGAGAATAAAGAAATTTGCTTGTGAATAGCATAAAGAAAGAGGAAATTTAGAATATTTTGGTGTGGATGTTAGCTTAAAACTTAGGGAAACATAGAATCCCTATAGAGCAGAAAGAGGCCATTCAGCCCATTGAATTACACTGACCTTCCAAAGAGCATCCCACCCAGATCCAGCCCCCACCCTATACTCATAACCTCGCATTTACCGTAGCTAACCCACCTAGCTGTACATCCCTGGATGGTACAGGGTAATTTTACTATGGCCTATCCACTTAACCTACACACCATTAGACCGTGGGAGGAAATGAGGCACACGGCAGAAATCCACACAGACACAGGGAGAACCCACAAACTCCACACAGAGACAGTCGCCCAAGGCTGGAATTGGACCCGGGACTCTAGCACTGTCAGGCAGCATGCTGCCAGGAAGTAATTAACAAGAAATTAAAATGTCCAGGATACCAGACAAGTACACAGACAGAGTGTGACCTGGCGAGGAGAACCACACCGCCATCACAGTAATAGAACCTCAATGGATAGCAATAAACAGAGCCAGGTGGGAAGAGTTTTATACCATGGGAGTAGAGCTGCTGCCTGTATAATTCCAAGGTCTTTGTTTGCAAGTGAGCAAACATTTGAGGGAAATACAAAGAGGAATGGCGCAAATTCAACCGTCAATAGGGCTGATACAGTGGTGAAAGCAGTTAGCTGCTTCTTGAAAAGCTCACTTGGCACATGGTCCATTTCTTTTCTTACCTATTTAAAAGCTAAAGTTATTTTTCAATTTTAGTGACGAAGCAGCAGTTTAGGTTACAAAATTAAATTTTAAGAAATCAGAGTAAATTCAGAGAAAACCTGAAAAACAGTTTAAGTTGAACATCGCTAGAACTCAGAACAAGACAATAAAGATGCAGTTATACTAATTTGACAATTCACTACTATTACAGGGCTCACCATCAGAAACTACATAAAGTTTAAGTTGTATTTTCAGTGAAAGTAAAATTTAAGAACCTACATTTAACATCATCAGTCATATGATGGTGGGATAGGTAAAATGGTTAGGGATTATGCAGAACAGTTGCGATCTTGCTTTTAATAAATAATACCTTGGCATATGACCTGAGGCTGCTTTTCATTGCTAGTACACTGAAGACTATCAATGTGGTAACTGTCAGTACCCTGCTGCCTTGCTCCATGCCCATATGAAACAAATCTGATATTTAATTGATGCTTAATGAATAGTTTGTGTGCAGTACCAGACGGTAAACTAGATCCACTTAAAAATTTGAATCGCACAGCCTTCTACCATTCTCCTGCCAGACACTGGCTCCAAAGATCCAAATTCATGCATCTAAGATAACAGCACTGCATATATTCTGGCATTAGTACTGCAATTCACAAGTATCCCTGGACATGATGTTTGTCTAATAATGGGGCAAATTTCAAGTTACTTTAAAATTTGGAAGAGATTATTTCTAAACTATTTTACCATCTGAAAAAGATTAGGGAGTTACTGTCAGAAATTGGTTTAATTATTACTACAAGATTTCCAGTTATTCTCACAGTGATGCAGAAAGTAACACAATTACAGCAACTAAGCTGGTTCAGCTAAATCAACATGACAGTAACAAATGTTATCATCTGTTTGGATCTGACAGGGATGTCCTGAGAACAAACAGAACTATGAAACAGATAGGAAGCTGGAAGAATACAGCAAACCAAGCAGCATCTGGAGGAAAGGAGAAGTCAACACTTTGGGCATTACGCTTCTTCAGGGGTGAAGAGGGGTAATACCCGAAACGGTGATAAGTCCTGAAGAAAGGAAATACCCAAAATGTTGACTTCTCTTTTCCTCCAGATGCTGCCTGGCTTGCTGTGTTCTTCCAGCCTCCTGTTTGTCTACCCTGGATTCTAGCACCTGCAGTATTTTTTTTTGTCTCTAACTACGAAATGGACGACGGTCATATGTGAAATAAGGGACATTTGGATGTCTAAATATTGGGAACAAGTAACCAGTGAGGGGAAACATTCTTACTTCAATGTCAAACAAAATACAGCAAAATAATGTAATTTTAACATACATTTTAGTTCTGTGTGATGATACTATGGCTTTAAAAGATGTATTTTGTCTTAGTTTTTTTTGAAGAGATGCTTTGAGTCAGAGATTCCAAGCTGTCTTTTAAAAGCCAATAAAGGAAACAGCTTGAGATGCGCTGGATTGTTTTTCTACAAGGAACAACAATAGGAGCAGCATGAATGGGTGGAATCAGGTTCCCACAGAACCTGGGTTTTAGTTTAGCTTCCAGTAGTTGGTGGGGTTTTGAAGTTGGTTGTGGAAGCTGCCATACCACTCTCTCTACCAGAGTTTTTTTTTCCTGAACTGGAGAAGCATCACACATGACAATCTACTTTACTGAATTTGCCTTTGCCAAGGGCATGTTTATGGGATGTTACCATGCTGGAATAGTTGCTGTTTAGTACCTAAATAAATCTATTATTCTGCTAATCTTTCCAATAGAGTTACAATTATGACAATTCTTCTTTCTTTTGTATGTATTTTAACTTCAGTATAAGAATAAGGTGTGCATTGCTTAAAGTCTAGTAGTGTGACCAATCAAATCACATCTGAAATGTAGCACCTTATACTTGCCTGTAAATAAAAGTTAGGGTCTAGGCTACTTCCTTTATACATGTTGGAGGGTTTGGTCTGGTCTATAACAAACACACCCAGTCTTTCTGTTACTTGACTACTATTAAACTATTTTCTAATAGGCCCAACTTTAACAAACAAAACAAAGTTACTGAAATAAACATTATGTTCAGTCACTTCTAAATCCTACCATTTACTTTAGAAGTGGAATTTATGTTTGAAAAATTCTCTTCCATTCTGGTGAAGATAACATTTCAAGGGCTGATCTTATTCAAGTGGTAGGAGCATCGTGATGGACAATCACAATAGGATGAAAAAAGGTGAATCTATGATAAGCCAAAGTAGCAAAGGTTGCTGCAGGACAAAGCTCCTGTGCAGATTCTAAAAGACTTAGAGATGCTTTCCCATCTTTTAACCCTTGTAAATGATATCCTCCCGCACCCCCACCACCACCATTTCTGATTCAATTGACTAACACGTGCTATTGTCATTGAACTAGCAGTCCAGAGGCCCAGATTAATGTTTTGGCAACATAGGTTAAAGTCCAATAATGGCAGCCAGTGCAATTTAAATTCGTTTAATAAAGCTAGACTCAATAATTGTGCCATGAAACTACTACTGCTTATTGTAAAAACCTATTTGGTGCACTAATATCCTTTAGAACAGAATACTTTCCAATCCTACCTGCTCTGGCCTATGTGACTCCAGATCCATTGCACATAGTTGATGCTTAACTGCTCTGTGAAATAGCACAGCAAACAATTCAGTTTAAGGTCAATTAGGGATGTGCAAAAAACCCTAGCCTTGCCACTAACGTCCATATACCATGAAAAAGAGCTAAAATACATGTTTCCTTAGTTTCATCCTTTTATGTAAAACACGGGTGCTGATGGCCTGCAGCAACTAGTTTAAAAATGAATTCAAACCACAGTTTACACCAAAGGACTCCAGTTTTTATGGATATTGCTCTGCTGATGGTTGTGAAGAGTTAGTTCACTTCCCTCACATATACTCTCTCTCAGCCAGTCCCTACAATTATAATTAGCATTTTTTGATTAAACTTAAATAATCAGGAAACAAAAAAATTTAATGATAATTCATATTATGCTTTTAAATGGAGTCTTTGTGATTCACTTTAAACCATTTGAAACTTAAGAGCAATGACACATGGTACAAGATTACTAAACAAGTTATTCTTATAATGAGGATTATAAAAGTACAAGTCTTTCATTTACAAACATCTGATCCAAAAATGGCCCAAACAATGCATGAAAGAGAAGCAATGTAATTTACAGAGTTTATTAAAATGGTTTATTTAAAATAAACAAGATAGCAATACATGATATTTACAAAACTATTCTGAATGCTATGACTTCAACTTCCAGTTTCAAATAACATCACATTTTCTCAAATTCGGATTTTGAGTATTTTCTAACCCTCAGTTTACTTCTTCTTAACATAACAGTAAGCACAGGTTAATCCACACAAACTAAGGGATACATTTCAATCACGAGGGCTGCTATATGTCCAGGGTCCCACTCCAGTCACTGTATTGTCGCTCCTCCCTTGTTCTCTAACAGGGTGCAGATCAGCAGGTACCGAAAGCCAACTAGTATTGTACTCTGGTTACTGTTCACCACATGAGAGACCAGACCAGAAATCAAGTCAAACATAAATTTGATACTGGGAAACATATAGGAGGTTAACTACATTTGTATGTCAAAAGACAAGCATGATATTTGGGGTGTGTATCTTTCATCATCTTGTTTTTGTTTTCTGATGCTGACATGCACTGTTCTATGTGTGCTGCAATTTTTTTTTTAAACAACTGCAGCGTTTTGATTTTCCAGATCTCAAATTAATGACTGGACTAGGACAATACCATTGTCCAATGAGCTATTTGAGGAAGTATTATTAACATTTCTGACACTTGGAAGTACTTTGAGCATAGATGGGAATGACAACAATAAACAAGGAATAAAATCTTAAACAAGAGTTAAAAATCACCATCATAAGTTTTCATGTATTATAATACTCCTTTTTTACCTGTTTATTTATACGTTGCAACCTCACACAAATGGGAGTAATCCAAGTGAACAAAGACATTTACGTTAGGGCAGATATTTGACAGATAGGATGGATTTAGTTTTGAAAAGCTTGAATACTGAGCTGTATATTTTCTAAGAGGCTATCTGCCAAGAGTAAACTTGGTACATTTATCAATCAAATGCTATTCTTTTCTCCTTGGTTGCAAATGAGTTACAACCTTGAGATATTTCCAAAGCATGTTGACGAAGAACTGCTTCAATCATAAACAGAACAAACTATCATTATAGCAGACTTTATCCCAAAACAATGCGACAGAATATTCCACACAAGTGAAAGAGGCTTCAGTGTTTGTGATCATTCGAAAAGATAATTCTACAGTCACACAAACTATACATGGGTCCTTCACAATGGCATAATATTCCAAGTAACACACCATGATGCAATATCTACTTTTATCAGTAGATATTTTGATTTTGCCCTCTAGGTTTTGAAAAAGAAAAGACAAATTGAAATAATTATGGCTATAAGCATGGATTTAAATCTAACACTTTCCCTCAAAATAATCTGCCACTCTCCAACCAAAAGGCCAGGTTCATAATCTTCTAAGAGACCCTTGGAACAATTTCTGATCGCCAATGGGTTGTAAGAGAGTTGCTCAAAGCAAATGCTCTTCTGCGTATTATTTTCTTGTCATAGATATTTGTATGGACTCTGCCATAGATGAATTCCTGTACAATCTACCATTCTAAAGCACTATATAACAGAATGCTGGTGAATTATACCATGCATCCGTACCAAATGTTCTAACCACACATTGTATTTTACTCTAATGTATCACACTGTCAATGTTCAAGAAAGGTTGGACATTTTAGTCATACTCACACAAACTATCATTCATCATGGTGATCCTACTCAGAGCCACAACAAAACTGCCAACACTCCTTTTGTCAACAGACAACCTGGTCAAGTCTAATACAACTTACTCTAAGAAAAACTAATAACCTCTCACTTGCACCAACTATTTCAGCCAATATAATGGCTTGAGTGGACTTTCATACCATACCTTAAAACGTGATTTTTTTTCATGACAACACAGACACAAGTAGTATTTGCCCCATGTCAATATTACCCAAACATTTTGCAGTGGGTGACATCCGATCTGCAAGTTCAATAAAATACATTTACGACCACACGTCCTAACCTCCCTCACATACAGCACTGCCAATCTGAATTTAAATCAGCTGCTTCAGCTCCTAACTTAAACACAACAGAAACAAGATTAGACAGATTCGCATACAATACACCATACTGCGCGCACTGAAAACTACAGATTTAACCAAAGAAAATCTGTCGCGAACCACGCATACTGGGATCGCTTTACTAAAAAAAAATCAGGCAACAAATCAAACACAAACTAATTCCAAAGAAACAAAAAAAAAACAAAGTTGTATCGAAAACTGGGAAAACTCTTTGGAAGTAAAAGACTTGGCTTCATTTTGCTCGCTACCTCCGGAAACTAGGATTTTTTCAAGAAAGGGTCCCCTCCCCCCGAACACCTATCGGACTCTCTGTAACAGAAAATTCCCGATGTTGGAAGCTGTCCCAAATCCTTGCTGTCTTCCCACATTCCCATCAGGCCGGAGACAGGGCGGTTCACTCCCTCCCACCGCTTCCCCACCAGCTCCATTCCTCCCCTCCCCAACCAGGCACCACTTCAACAACTCTCGATTACTCCTTCCCCCACCCCAGACAAAAAGAAAACACCTTCCAAAATGTACCCCAAAAGTAAAAACACGCACTCACCCCCAGCAGCGCCTCCTCCCCGAAGCGGTCTAAATCCTGCACCCGCCACGATCAATGATCCTTTCGGGTAATATTTATACAAATATCCAAATTGCAATCCACCCGCGCTACTAATCTCCGTCTGTCTCTCTCTCTCTGTGTCGCTCCCCTCACAGGCACGCGCCCGTTCGCTCTCGCTGCGCGCGCTTCCAACCGCCCCACCTCGCGCACGTCCCTCACGAGTGTCATCGAGCGCACGCACGTACACACACCATCCACCTTCGACCCCCTACCAAACCCACAACCAAATATGCCGGAAATAGGCGTCGAAAGACTGTTAATTGGCGGGCAAGAGAAGATGAGATGGAGTTAGCGCGTTGGGACGGTTTGGAGGGAAAGTAGTCGGAGAGGTTGGTTCGCACCCATCGTTAAAGCCCGCTGACTGTTTTCTCGCCGGCGGTCACGTGACGAACGAGGCGGCTGGGATGACGGTTAGAAGAGATGTCGGGTGTGTGTCTGCGAGGAAGAAATGGATGGTCGGGAATGTGGGTGGGAAGAAAGGTGAATTATTGAAGGATCATTGGGGTGGAAAGGTGTGGTTGACGGGGCCTGTGAGGCAGAGTTGTGGGAGGAAGGTATGGTCCGGAAGGGGGGGTGGGAGGTAGGGCTGGTAGGAGAAGTGGGGAGGAAGGTGGGGGTGGCGGAATTGGGACAAGGGATAAGGTAGGGCCACTGGGTGGGGGTGGGGTCTTGGGCCGGTTCGGAAGGGAAAGAGGATGGTGTAGGGTCGTTGGGATGGTAGTGGGGAGAGAGAGAGAGAAGAGTGGGGGGGGAGGGGGGGAGAAGGTACGGCCAGGGTGGGGAGGGATGGAAGTGTTGGGTCAGTGTTGGAGTAGAATGGATACAGGAAAGTACCTTTTTTGGGGGTGTGGAGAGGAAAGAGAACCTGTTGCGTGGTTGTTGTGGTGAACAGATCTTGAGGTTGTGAATTGGCAAAAGAAAACTTGTTAGGTGAGCATGGAATAGAACCTGTTCAGGTGTGGTGTGGGGATTGACAAAGAGAACCCATTGTGAGGCAGCGGAAGAGAAATCTGTGGGGTAAAATTGTTTGGAGTTTGGGAGGAAAAGAGAACCTGTTGGGGTTGTGGGGTGGAGGAAAATTAATCTGGTTGGAGAATGCAAGGATTGGTGTTGGAGTAGACAGCACAGAACTGGGCTGGGGAATTTTGGCAGGAACGGTGAGAGATCACGGGTGGTTTGAGGTGAAGGGTTCAGGCAAGAGACCTTTTCTGGGGTCCTTTCTCATGAAGGAGATTTCCCAGACTCAAGTAACTAGAATCCCCATCCTTCAGTGGCCACAGAATGGGCTTTTGCACATCTGATTGTTGGTTGCATCACTAGGCTGCCACAAACTCCAGAGCACAAGTTGACATTGCCACTTAATGGACTATTAATTATTCCTAATCTAAGTGTACATAAGCTCAGTGTACATAACCAACTGTTCTACTAATGTGCCAAGTGGTTCCTTTTCTAAGTGATCTTTATCTGCCATAAACTACTGTATCAATCTTCCACAAATTTTAATCTTGGTGCTGTCTGGCTTTTTCCTAGTGTGTGCCCCATCTTAGATTTTATATGATGCTGGAGTAAAGATTTTGGGGGTTTGAGTTGAGGGGGCTGGGTGAAAGCTCCTTTTATTGAGTTGGGATGAGGGGGATCAAGCTTTAGTTCTTGAACTGGGATTGAGGATGTAAGAGTTGAACATGGGAAAGGTTGGTGAAAAGGTGGCATTTCGTCTAAATGCCTTGAACACCTTGCTGCTGACAAGGCTGGATCTTAAAGATTTAAGAAGTTTTGCTTTTTAAAAGATAAATTTTTATTTTAAAAATCTTGTTGTGTGGCCCCACTGGAGGTTACAACGCATAAATTGGGAAGTCAATACATTCTATGCATTCACTTAAGAAAACCATTGATTCTTTTTAATTGACTGCACTCACTCTGCCCCTTCTGTGAAAATTTCTTAATGGAGCAAGACTTTATTAAGTCCTGATTAAAAATCTAACCATGGAAGAAGCAAAACAAAACCTTTATTTACAGCCACTTGCTATTAAACAACATTCACTGTCTAAAAAAAACACAAGCAGATTTAATGATAACTTTCCAAAGGGAATTGAATAAATGTGTCAAAAATACATTTTTGTTTACCAGGGAATAGGGAGAGGGACTGATTCCTTTTGGTGAGCTGGCAGAAATGATGGGTTGAATGGATTTCACCGTACTGTATGATTATGATGTGAATCATGGAAGCTATCCAAAAGGTGCTGGGAGAAGGCAGGTTGGACAAAGCTTCTGATGAATTTATATGGTGATTCTGTGGTGGTACAACATGTTGGAGCATTAATAAACCCATGAGATCCAGATCCTGAAGTACTATTTCTTTATGCAGCAGATTTCCTATGTTATTCTCAAGGATTAGAAGTGACAAATAAAACACAGGCATGAAATCTCATGAGTCTATTCAAGTCTTAAACTTTCAGGACAATTGGCTGGCTAACATCTGGTCTGGCAATTTAAAAAACTTCATTCAGGAGACATGGGCATTGGTGGCTAGGCCAGCATTTGTTGACCATCCATAACTGCCCTGGAGAAGGGGTAGTGTGGTCCTTCTTAAGTCACTACAGTCTTTGGGGTGCAGGGACACCAACAGTGCTACTAGGAAGAAGACCAGTGACAAGAAGCAGCAGTATAGTTCCAAGTCAGGAAGGTGAGTGGCTTGGAAGGGAGCTTGGTGCAGAGGGTGGAGTTCACATGTTTTGTCCTTCTAGGTGGTAGGTGTTTATAGGTTTGGAAAGTGTTATTGGGTTAGTCTTGGAAAGTTACTGGAGTGCATATTGTAGATGGTACATGGCTGCTACCATTGTGCATCGTTGGGAGTGAATGTTGAAGATGTTGGATGGGGTACAGTTCCAGTGAGTTGTTTTGTTCCGGGTAGGTGTCGAGCATTTTGCATATGGAAACTCTATTGGAACTGCAATCATCCAGATAAGCGGAGAGTATCCCATCACAATCCTGACTTGTATCTTATAAATAATGAGGTTGGTTGGCTCGCCGAGCTGGTTTGTTGTTTTATTTTTTTGCAGACGTTTCGTTACCATGCTTGGTAACATCCTCAGTGCAGCCTCTGATGAAGCATTGGTGTATTTTCCCGCCTAGTTTTTAAACTCTGGGGTCCGTTGAGGTGGATTGCCTCACTTCCGGGTTTCCTTCGTAGTGGAATGTATATGGGGTGGAGTTCAATGTGTTTATTAATAGCATGCTTCGTGGAGTGCCATGCTTCCAGGAATTCTCGTGCTTGTCTCTGCCTATCCTGTCCCAGGATCTTGGTGTTGTCCCAGTCGAAGTCGTGGTTCTTCTTGTCCGTGTGGATTGAGATGAGTGAGTATTGGTTGTGTCTTTTTGTAGCCAGTTGGTGTTCACGTACTCTTGTTGTTAGTTTCCTTCCTGTTTGTCCGATGTAGTGTTTCTCACAGTCTCTGCAGGGGATTTTGTAGATGACATTGGCCCTGCCCATGGCGAGGAGTGGGTCTTTAGTTCGGGTGAGCAGTTGTCGTAGGGTTGACGTGGGTTTGTGTGCCACTCTGATGCCCAGCGGTCATAGGAATCTTGTGGTGAGTTCTGACGTGTTCCTGATGTAGGGTAGTGTGATGAGTGTGTCGGGGCGTGTAGAATCTTTCTGCTGCTGTTCTTGTAGGCATCTTCTGACCCAGTTCTTTGGATATCTGTTATCCTTGAACACTTGGAAGAGGTATTCTTCTTCCTCTTGGCATAGTTCCGTGTTGCTGCAGTGTGTTGTTGCCCTTTTAAATAGTATTCGCACGCAGCTTCGTTTGTGTGTGCTGGGATGGTTACTATTGAAGTTCAGTACCTGGTCTGTGTGTGTGGCTTTATGGTGTACTTTCGTTTGCAGTTCCCCATTTGTCTTGCGCTCTACCATGACATCCAGGAATGGGAGCTGTTTGTTCTTCTCCTCCTCTCTGGTGAATCTTATTCCGGTGAGGGTGTTGTTTATAAGTTTGTGTGTCTCTTCTAATTTGGTCCCTTTTAATGATGACAGAGGTGTCGTCTACGTAGCATATCCACAGTTTGGATTTGTGGGAGGGCGGTCCTTTCCTGTCTTTGCATCACTGCTTCTGCTATAAGTCCGGAGATAGGTGATCCCATGGGTGTCCTGTTGATTTGCTCGTATGTGAAGTGGGTGGTCAGGCATAGGTCCAATAGTTTGAGCATGTTGTCCTTGGAGATGGTTTCACTGGGGTCGTGTTCTTGTTCAAGTAGTGTTGTCATTGTTTCTCTTGCTAGTGGTATGTCTATTGATGTGAATAACCCTATTCACGAGTCTTCAGTAGTATTGCGAGAAAGCTGTCAGGACAAATTGTATTTGGCATATGCAGTGTCTTCAGCCGTTCCACGATATCGCATGGAATTAATCAAGTTTTTTGAAGAATTGCATGTGTGATACTGGGCATCTTAGGAGGACGCTGAGATGAACCATCCACTTGCAGTTCTGTTTGAAGATGGATGCAACTATTTCTGTCTTGTCTTTTGCACCGATGTGCTGGGCTCCCCCACCATTGAAGAGTTGATATTTATGGAATCTCCACCTCCTTTTTAGTTGTTCAGTTGTCCAAAACTAGTTACGTCTGGATATTGCAGGACTGCAGAGATTAGATTTGTACCAATGTTTATGGGATTAATTAGCCCTGCTCATTCTGTGCGGCTTTCTGCATAATAATCTAAAACAATTAAACTCCTTTAGTATCGCACTGAATTGTCCGTCAAGATCAAATGTTCAAATCCTGGAATGGGACTTAAAGGCAGGAGGGGTATCGATAAATCAAGCTCATAAATTACAAAATATCATAAGGATCAGATCAGAAAAATAAAACTCTGCATGTTCAGCTGCTTTGTCAATGATGTGACCTCCAGCATAAAGTTAGAAGTTGGGATGTTCCTTGATGATTGCACAATATTCAGGACCTTTTGCATCTCTTCAGATAGGGAAGCAGTCCATGTCCAAATGCAGTAAGACCTGGACAATATTCAGGTTTAATTTGATAAATAATAATTCATGCCACAAAGTGCCAGGTAATTGACCCTCTCTAACGAGAGAATCTAACCATTGCTTCTTGACAATCAATGCAATTACTATTGCCGAATCCTTCAGTGTTGACATCCTGAAGGTAATCATTAACCACTGAACTGAACTAGCCATCTAACTACAGAGGCTACAAAGGTCAGAGTCTCGGAACTCACTTCCTGACTCCCCAAAACTTCTCTACCATGGATAAGGCACTAACCAGGAGTGTGATGGAATAATCCATACTTCCATGGATGAGTGCAGATCCAACCACACTAAAGAAAACTGATACCATCCAGGATAAAAGCAGCCCTCCTGATTGTCACTGCGTCCACAAGCATTAACTTGCTTGAACACCAACAGTGTATACTGCTGCCAGATGCACCATGACTCCATAGACAGCAACTTCTGACCCCAGGACCACTGTCATGTAGAAGGGAAGTAGATATGTGGGAATGCCATCATTTGCAAGTTACCCTCCAGGTCACTCACCATGCTGATTTGGAAATGTATTGCTATTCCTTCAGTGTCACTGTGTTAACATCATGGAACTCTCCATAATGACATTGTGGTTCAGTCGACAATGAATGAACTGCAGCAGTTCAAGAAGGCAGTTAACCACCACCTTCTCAAGGGCAACTACGGATGGACAATAAATGCTGGCCTGGCCAATGACATGCACATCCCTGAATGAATATGAAAAAAACATTTTTCTGCTTCAAGATTGAATTTTTCTTCCCATAACAAAGAAATGGTAGTATTTAAAATATGTTACAACCTTTGTAGAGGTTAACAACAAAAAAAAACTTCAAGCTTTCTGTTATTAACTGAAAGGATGATGTCTGATTTTATATTTCAAACAACTTTTACCGTGTAAAATGATTAAAAATGCAGTTGGCTAAATGCCACTTTCTTGCTTTGGCAGCTTATACTTATTACCCCAAAATTATGAGCCCTATATCAAATAGACAACAGTTGCTCTGAGTTTCTTTTCTCTATTCACAACTGGCTAACTTCTAATCTCAGAATTGTCAGACTTTGAGAGTGTGATATTGTAGATTTCACCCTCTAGATACAAGCTGTTCAAATTCTTCCGCCCTCTCTCAACTCCACGTTAACCTGGTGTTCAAACTGAGTGTGAGTTTCTACCTATGTTTATCATGTTGACAATAAAATTAGCATTTTTCTCTGCTTAAGGTGCAGGCCTGGCTAATTCAATCTTTCTATCTCTCAGCTGCAGACTACACAAAGTGAATCTGAGGCCTGCCCTGATTGTAATATTTTTGTGATTTAGGGAGATCTGTAAACTGTTCCCAAATGGCTTCCTCAGCCTTGACCCTGTGCCAATGGGAAACACTGATCTTCATATCTAAGTAGAATGATGATCAATCATCTCTCATGCTAATTGCCTTTGAAATGAAAGGGTCATTTACTACATAACTGTTTACAACGTGATATCAATAGTACCTTTCTGGGACTTGGGTTATGCAGGATCTATCCCATTGTAGGTCTAGAAAAAGGTTTTGTTGTACACAAGTGTAAATATCTTTCACCTCCCACTCCAGGAATAGAAATACAGTCTGTCCTCTGAGCTGTAACAATTAAATCATCTAGTCTTATTGTCAGACATGTTACGTGACCCATTTAATTTACTTTAAAGATACAGTCCTGAACTGTAACATTTCTACAAACCAAAAGACATAGTCCTCAGATGTCATAATCTTACAGATGTCTCAATTGTAATGTGTACACTCCAATCAGTGGACAGTTAATTTGTATTGAGAGAGAAAGATATCATTTAAGATACTCCATCTTTAGTCTTGCACAAATTGGGGATCACCCTCAACTTTCCTGATGAAGGGAGTGAATGTTTGAGATGATGGATTGGTTGCCAATCAATTTGACTGTTCTTTCTTGGATGGTATTAGGTCATTGAGTGTTGTTGGACGTGCATTCATCCAAGCAAGAACAGAGTATTCCATCACATTCCTGAGTTGCACTTTGAATGTGGAAAGGCTTTGATGAGTCAGGAGTCACTACAGAATATGTAGTCTCTGATCTTGTCTTCACAATATCTATGTGGCTGTCCCAGTTGGCTTTCTAGTCACTCGTGAGTCAGGATGATGGTTAAAAATTTGGCAATAATAATGCTTGACAATGTCAAGAGGACATTGTTAAATATTGTCTTTTTGGACATTATCATCATCTGGCATTTATAATGGTACAAATGTTATTTCCTACTTCTCAACCCAAGCTTGAATGTTGTCAAGTTTTATCACATTATCTGAAGAGTCACAAATGGAACTGAATGCTGCAGTCATCAGCACTTTAGAAGTTCCTTGATGAAGCAGCTGCCAGTGAATAGACCTAAGCAGTCTCTTGAGGACCTCCTGCAGTCGTGCCCTAGGATTGAGGTGATTGGCCTCCTGTAACCACTAACTTATTTTCTTCTAGGTATGACTTGAACCAGTGGAGAATTTTCCTCCTATTCCTATTAACTTCAACTTGACAGGTTGTTGCACTCTGTGAAATTGCTGCCTTGATATCAAAGGCATCAAAAGCGCATTTGGAATTCAACTCCTTAGCCCATGTTTAGAGATATAGGGTGAATGGATTCCTGTGTGGAAGAGACTGGGAGCTGTAGAGAGGCTGAGCAAACTGATTATAGCACCATGGTACAGCAGCCGTTCATAGAGTCATGCAGCATGGAAACAGCCCTTTGGTCCAACTCATCCATGCCAACCAAGTTTCCCAAAATAAACTAGACCCATTTGGCCAATATTCCTCTAAAGCTTTCCTGTTAATGTACCTGTCCAAATGTCTTTTAAATATTGTAACTGTACTTGCATCTACCACTTCTTTTGGCAGTTCATTGCGCATATGAACCAGCCTCAGTGTGAAAAAGTTGCTCCTCAGGTCCCTTAAATCTTTCTCCTCTCACGTTAAAAATTTGTCCTCTAGTTTTGAACTCCCCAGAGGGGAAAAGACTTTGCTATTGACCTTATCTATGCCCCTCATGACTTTATAAACCTCTATAATGTTACCCCTCAACCTCCTATGCTCCAGTGAAAAAAGTCCCAGCCTCTCCTTGTAACTCAAACCTTCCATTCCCGGCAACATCTTTGTAAATGATTTCTGAACTTTCTCCAATTTAATAATGTCCTTTTTAATAGCAGAGCAATTAGAACTGTACACAGTACTCCAGAAGTGGCCTCACTAATGTCCTGTACAGGTCCAACATAATGTCTCAAGTCTTATACTCAGTGGTCTGAGCAATGAAGGCAAGCATGCTAAATGCATTCTTAACTACCCTGTCTACCTGTAGCACAACTTTCAAAGAACAATGTACCTGAACCCCTAGGTCTCTCTGGTCAACAACACTACTCAGAGCCCTATCATTAACTGTATAAACTCTGCCCTTGTATGTCTTACCAAAATGCAACACTTCGCATTTATCCAAATTAAACTCCATCTGCCATTCCTCAGCCCATTGTCCTATACCTTTGTAATTCAAGAGGGTGGAATGAAAAGAAAAATGTAGTTTTTATTGAGTATAGTATAGTCAGGGCAATAGAACTGTACTCTGTGGCCAGGATGGAGTATCCTGAAGACTCTGTTGCCTGCCTGATGCTCTGGTTCGGGATATCTCATCTGGGCTGCAGAGGAACTTGCAGTGGGAGGGGAAAGATCCTGTTGTTGTGGTCCCCATAGATACCAATGTTATATGGAGAAAGAGGTTCTGCTGAGGGAATATGAGCAGCTAAGGGCTAAATTTAAAAAGCAGATCCAAGAGGTAATAATCTCTGGATTACTACCTGAGCCACGAGCAAATTGGTACAGGGTCAACAAGGTAGCATTTGACAAAATATGGAAATCAAAGAGCCTGAGTAAAATTAAATGAGAATTGGAGGGATACCTCCCCATTAACTGGAGTGATACTTAGTACAAAGGAAAATAATTGTGGATTTTGAATGCCAGTTATCACACCCAAGGAAATTGCTACAGGATTCATCAGGATAATGTTCTAAATTACATCCACTGCTTCACCAAGATGTTGCTTTGAATGGTTGCTCACTAATAATTGCATGACGTTCAATTCCATTTGCAATTCCTCAAGTAGTCTGTGCCCACAAATAGTGATACCGAGACAATATCCAATCTTGGGCTGCTAAGTGGCAAAACCAGGCAAAGACCATTTACAGTAAGTGAAAGTCTATTTCTCATTGATATTCAATGGCCTTACAAATGACATTTCTCTCTGTCAACATTCTGGGACAAATACTAATTAAAAACATGACTGGACCAAGCTACAGGAACAAATGGACATGGGACATTCGACAGTAAATAACTATTTGTCGTGACACCTCAAAACTTTTTCCACACATGTAAGGCACAATTCGGGAATATGATGGAAAACTCCTCACTTGCCTGGTTGGGTATACTTTCAACAATAATTCAAAAAGTTTTGTAACAATCAGAACAAGATGGCCCACTTGATGGCATACCTATCCACTGCCTTAAATGTTCATGCTCTCCACCACAATATGTACCATCACAAGCTGAACTGCTGCAACATTGCCTCAAAGTTCCTTTATCAGCACCTTCTAAACTTGCCACCTCTACCACGTGGATGGACATGGACTGCAGGTGCAAATCTCATGTCTTCAAATTAC
The DNA here is from genome assembly GCF_021869965.1 of Rhincodon typus. NCBI lineage: Eukaryota > Metazoa > Chordata > Chondrichthyes > Orectolobiformes > Rhincodontidae > Rhincodon > Rhincodon typus. The sequence continues at coordinate 5,335,809 of NC_063365.1, read as the reverse complement.
ATTACTGCTGCTTCATCACTGGATCGAGATCCTGGAAGAGCTGAATGGGAATACCTCCACCTCATCAACTGCAGTAGTTATGTAGGCAGCAACCACCATCTTCTGAAAGTCATTTAAAGATGGGCAATAAATAGCTGGCCTTCCCAGTGAAGCCTGTGAATAAATAAAAAGTGCATAGGCTCTGAGGGAATGAGATAACACTGCACAGACTCCAGACAGGAGGTAATGTAACAGAGTTTCAGTGACACTCCTTGTTACCACTGAGCTCTCCTGCATCTGTCTGTCTGTCTCTCTCTCTCTCTCCTAGCCAGTGAATCAGTGCATGTCAAAATACTACAAAATGCAACAAACATTATTTAATGTTTCCTGGGGTTGAGAGCAAGACTTGGGTAATAATTTTATCCAAGAGTTCACTTCCTCTGTCACAATCTCCTTAATTATAAAAGATGCCGTTTTGTATATTTCACTTCTCTTTAGAACATAATTAATAAAATATTGGGTATAGATACACCTGAAGTCAGGCTCATGCTTGACTGCATTCCTATAATAACTGCTCCTTTGTGTCATCGGGGAGGCTGTTGGGTTTCAGTTTTCACCGAAATTTGACTTGCGTAATGTTATTCCAAAATTTAATTGCGGAGCAATACAATAATAAGGAACTTAACTTAATCACCTTGAAACGAAAGCTCTGCTTGTCGGCCTTTATACAGGGTTCTTTTTAGTTTTACATTGATTTTTGGAGTTGTCAGCGTTTTAAGGGATTTCTGAAGCAGTTAGTCAGCTTTTCTGAATTTAGTAGGTTGGCATGTATGCACTTGTGTGCATTGATTTTTTTTTTGAAAGGCTAAGCAACATAACTCATTGTAATTTATCCAGTTACCCTGACAACATAACACACTGAATACCAACTCCACGCAAATAATTTTTTATTGATACAGTATCAGAACATACTTTTCATGCATTTAAAGTCATGCAAAATTGAAACCAAGAACAAATCCTTTGGCCTCCAGTCATTTAATGTAGCCTACATGCTCTACAGAATGCCTGGAACTCTTAGGTACAGAGGCTAAACAGAATTGTATACAAATTGTTTTTATAATATCAGACCAACCACCAAATTGAAAGAGATAACAGGGTGTAGAGCTGGATGAACACATCAGGCCAAGCAGCATCATAAGAGCAGGAAGGCTGACGTTTCGGGCCTAGACCCTTCATCAGTACATGCAAATAGCAAAGTAATAAGAATAATGTTTTCAAAGTCATTTTTAAAAACCAGAAATATATTCAAAAACACATACCATAATTTATAATTCTAGGAACCGATTGACACACTAACCATTCAGCATTCCTCAAATAATCAAATTTGTAACCACAGTGGAAGGCGGTATCATCTTAATTAATGTCACATCTCAGTAGCAAGAAATATCTATTACTGCAATCATATGAAGGTACTCTATCATTTGACCACTCACCTTCCCCATAAATACCTACACTTAAAAAAGACATTCCTATAGTCAGCTGTTGGCACACATTCTCAGCAAACAAAAAAAAAATTAATAAACTTAACTAATGTTCAGGCAGGTCACATTCCACTCTCATTCATTTGGTTTCTGGTACAAATAAGGATTGAAACAATTCAGATGTTTTTTAAAAAGAGAACAATGTATGAAGCAATTTTCTGTATGGGGTTGGGGGATGAAATAGATCAGAGACTTCAAATAATTAAAGATTTATTTCATAATTTTATCCAAGTAACAATTAAAGGAAGGGTGTTTGGTATTATTATTTTAAAAGCGTTGATTCAGAGTGTACCAAATTTCACAATATCCCTATTGAAAACTTCAAGAATAGACTCATGGAACCACTTGGCCAATGGCACAAAAGTAAATAAGTCTTAAATGTATTAATCTTCATTTATGATAATCACAAGCTCCATATTTAAATAGGCAAACAATAATAGATGATTTCACTAATCTTAACATTGTTAATGTATATCACAATCTAAATCTGAAAATGTTGCGTTATATGTAAAGAAAGAAAAGTTAAATAATTGGTTCAATCCAGCAAACATTCTGGCATGATTATTTATGTTTACACATCACAGCAGCATTTATGCAGCAGATAAAAATGAATGTTACTTCAAAAATCAAAGACACGATTGATGAGAATCAAAATCATCCTCTCATGGTTCACTTTTGACTGTTGTTCTACAGCCCTGCAATCAGAATGCTCTTCTCTTCACTTCACTTCTGAGTTGTCACAATTTTGGCTAAGAATTTTAGGTAACATGATATAATTCTGAATGCATTTCCCTTGTGATTAAACCTGCTGTCTTTACGATCAGTTTGCTATGAGGTGAATATAATATCGCTCTTCATAACTCCAAACAAAGTAGCAACATTACTTCTTATAGACTTGCCTAAAAAATGCTACCTTTGTGTCCAATGATGGGAAAGTTCACACCTTGATCCTAGCATTCTTTTTTGCAGTATTGGTCTTGTACAACTGATTATATAAAAACACATCCACTAATATGGCCAAAAGTAATTTGTAGGCTCAAGCACCATTTAAAATTAACCACTTTGCATTCTGCAATCAAAATGAATTTCATATGGACTGGATCTTTAGATTAAGTTTTTGAAACTCTATCATAATTCAAACAAAGAATGGTTACACTTCACAGGAATTTTCATAAAGCAAAACAAATTAATTAAGTGAATAAGAAAAAAGGACTTCTTAAATCAGAAACTTCTGTTCAACTTTATTACATGTCTTGTGGCATATACCCCTTATAATAAGCTTGGCACTTCATCTTGACAAATCTTCAAGTGAAGTGGGTACTTTTTAATCTTTCACTAAGCTTTTCTCAGGAGTGTCTAGAGATGTCATAATTAGAAAGATGTATATGAAAAATCCATGGAAATTGTTCAAGTTTCTGTGTACTTCTGTGATACTTCCAGCATTATGGAAAAAACAAAAAAATTGCTTCAGATGTATTTAAGAGTCCTTGTACTCCACTGATAAAAGATAGATCAAACTTTATTTCAAACATTCAGGAGACACAAAAATATCTCCCTTTTTTGTTTTTGAAAAGATCTGTGCAGCATGCTAGTTTCTTTTTATGCTGATTTGTGGAATATTTAATCTTTGCAAATCCAATGATTTACAGTGCTGGGTTAGAAGGAATGAGACAATGAAATATATCTGGTTCTTTTCAGTAGAATTTTACAGCATTGAAAGTAGCCACTTGGCCCAAAATCCACTGTTCTCTCCAAGTTGTTTACCCAGTTTCATTCCACTATTCCCAGTCCCTTTCAAATATATATAATACGTACTTTTTAATAATTATCTACTTTTAAAAAATTTATTCTAGATTCTGTTTTGTGCTGCTGTTTGTGGAACATTCTGTCTTGAATATTGCCAGGGCCAACTTGTGTAGGCTGGGGTTGTGGGTGAGAATGGGGTCTCAGACACTTTTCTCCATTTAAGTGAACAGAATTTTTCCCTGAATGGCACTCCACCTAGAAAATCAGATGGATTGACAAGCATACTTTTAAGTCGGAAGAGTATGACATACAGGTTAGGAACCTTCAGGCGCTATTGAAATATTGGGTATTGGGGGAAGCAGGGCACAAACTCCAATCCAAGGACTGAGGCCTGTTCTCACATCTCGGGTAAAATCTTCATAAGAGGTGGGGGAGACAGGTGGGAGGTTGGAAGGAAGAGGTCCTGCTCATCTGACCCACAAGCAGTTACTGCAAAAGACTTAACTTCTCCCTGAAACTCACTTCCTTTTAGCTGCTGGATTTCCTGAGGTCTGAAACCTGGCTGTACATAGTTAAACTACAAAGCAGGTTAAATTAGAGATTAGCAACTTCATTAAAACATTTAAATTATCAACTTTCTTCAAACCAGGAGATTGGCAACCCTCTTTCACCTTGTCTCCATTAAACCTGGAAGTGGGTGGGTACAGTTGAGTTTAACATTTAAAAATGTTAACATCTCATCAGACCTCAACACCAGCTTTCAGTGGTTAAATTTCATCCATCTGTGTCTTAAACAAAACTCCTACTGAACAGCATGCTTTTACTGATGATTTGAAATTTGTGCCCTCTGGTTAATGAATTCCCAACCCCAGAAAATACTCTAGAAACTTTAGAAAATTTCCTTAATGATCTTTTGATAATTTTTCCAAATGATTCAAAGAAAGAACACAGTGACTGTGACTCTGTAGGCTGGAAGTGGTGCTGGAATTTTGGGATATTTCTTTAATCCCTTCCTGCCTTTTCCTAAGTCAATCCTTGGTTACAAATAGCAATTTCATGGCACAATGTATTACAATTCAGGTAGTCTTGGTAATCTGGATCTTGCCACAGCGAGTTGGACTCCTTGTCGAAGCCAGTTATGTTAATTGGCTGGATTGATTGGTGCCAATAGCATAGGTTTTGATCCCTGTTCCAGTCTCCTTGCCCTAGGTATGGTTGAATTTATGCCACTGTAGGCTACACTCTCAAGTGAATCTGTGGGAAGTTCCATGAGAAGTGGAAGGGCTAAGGGTTTCAAAAAAAAGACTTTCGACTTATTTGCAATGCTTACTTTTGTTATAGATTTTGTTGGTATTTTAATTACATTAAAAACATAAATAATTTTACTTTCTCTTCATAGTGTGTAAAGTACATCTGAAACCTAAAAGAATTGATTTATCTGCTAATTCACAGGAAAAACAACTGTTAAGTGAACATTGGGCAAGACTTGAACAAAGCAGGAACAGCTAAAAAGAGAGAGAAATATGGGAAACCAAAGTCACTACAAGATATCTAACGAAAATTGTGATAGAGATTAACAAGTTGTTGTCAGATGTGAGAAGATTTGCCAGGGTGATCAACAGGCAGCAGAGCTAGATTGTCCACACATATATCAACTACTATTTCTGAAGGACCTGACAGTCCTAACTTGGAATTACCTTTAGTAATAGATCTAGAATTGTCTCCAGGTCAGGATGGAACCAGCTGGGGATCTGTGTCACCTGCTGAATGAACTTTTGCCAATTGCGGTCATTCATTTCCTACCAGAACTTTATTGTTCTGACCTTCATCTTGACTAGCATATGATTTAAGCAATATCATGTCTGTACATTTATCAATCAAAGTCTGATAAGAACCTTTCCCACTGACAGATGCCTACTGTCTCATATCACTGCACTATGTCCCCCAAAGTAAAGGAGGAATTGATTGTATTCTGCAGCCCATTTCCTGTGTCAGCAAGTTGCCATGCATCATGCAGGTAGGTTATATTACAACAATACTAAGTGTGAAGTTGAGTGTGTATCGAGGCTATCAGTTGTGATTTGCTTTGAAGCTCACACTGATTGCAGAACAAAGCATCAGGCATTGCTTTCTCCCACGGATAATTAGGCCGTTATGTAACAGCCTGTTAGGTAAGCTTATCTCAGCAGTTTCCTCAAGCTGTACTATCTTATGACGTGTCTGTGTGGCATACTGTTTTGACCTTTCTGACATTTTCTTTCAGTTATGCTGCTCTGCTCTCATCTTAGGGGAGGGGTTCCATAGAATCCCTACAGTGTGGAAACAGGCCATTTGGCCCAACAAGTCCACATTGACCCTCCAAAGAGCATCCCACCTCCCTCCCCCAAACCCTATCCCTGTAACCGTGCATTTTCCATGGCTAATCCACCTAACCTATACATCCATGGATACTATGGGCAATTTAGCATGGCCAATTCACCTAACCTGCACATTTTTGGACTGTGGGAAGAAACTGGAACACCCAGAGGAAACCCACACAAACACAAGGAGAATGTGCAAACTCCACACAGTCGCCTGAGGCTGGAATTGAACGCAGTTCCCTGGAGCTGTGAGGCAGCAGTGCTAACCACTGAGCCACCATGCCACCCTAGGGCAGTGGGCATTTAGTAAAGTGCCATAATTGGCAAATCATCTCAGATAGCACACTAAAAAAGGAGTTTTATCATTTGCCCTCAAATTTTGTTTATCTCTCCAATTTATTTTGCAATCTACATTTTTTTGCAGCTATAAATTTTAAAGGAACTACGCCTTTGTAAGAATTACAATGATTACGTGGCAGCATCCCTTTAAAAGTTACTTGCAATTTGGATGACCTGTACCAACATGCAATTTTTCATTTCCTTTTTGGCAAACTCCAGTGCTTTATTAGGGTGAGGTTTGGAAAATTGCACCTATGTTCCAAACATGGCTACAGGGAGCATTATTCAGTAATATATCAATTAGTGTCAATATCTGCAAAGCAGCTACAAATGTTATCCTGTAACTGCAGGTTTCATAATTTAGGTGCTGTGCAATTTCCAAGACCAAACTCGTCAAAAGCAGACACTGTGTCCAAGTAGTTTTGGGCACAGATGGTTATACCTTTATTACGGATGTAATTTCAATCAGGTAAAAGATTTAAGGAAAAACAGTAGAAAGTAAACCGTTCAAAAATAAGACTTGTCTGACCAATGTTCCCATTATACATTTTTTTTCTCATTGCAAAGACATACTACTAAAAAACTAAAATTTAACATAGACTTGCCTGAAGGGCTCCATGCAAATCAAGCCATTTCCACACTGGTTATCAACAGTTTTCACATTGCAGGTAATGATTCATGTTCATCATCAACAATCAAATGTTGATGTTTCAGGAAAATCTATTTCATCTCATAATCAGTCAGGATTCAGGGTTAACACTCCAACCGAGGCTGATGGTCATGAGTATCAACCCTACTCCAGAATTCATCAAGGACAGAATCTAAGCTAAGAGGCCAGTATTGAAGGAGAGCTGCTTTATTAGAGGTGGCAATTTTCAAATAACTTGTGAAAAACTAAGGCTCTGCTACTGTCAAGGTGGATGTAAAATATCCCATAGCACTATTTAAACAACTGTAGTGCATTTGTTGTAGCTGAAATTTAATCTTTGGTGAACATCATTAAAACATGGTTACTTTTATTATCTCACTGCCATCTGTGGGACCTTGCTGTTTGAAAATGGGCTATTGATTTGCCTACTGTCCAGTTAGTATATTTTAAATGTACTTAGTTAACTTAAAATTTTAAAGTCACTTATCAGCCTAGTTTCTGTCAGATTTCTAAATATATAAAAAGACATACACCTAATTAATACTTCACCTTTAATGCCGCATGCAAGTTTCAAGGTTCTGATCTATAAATGAATAGCATACTGCACTATGTGGATTATAAACATTCCTCAATTTGTAAGATACAGTTTCAGCCAGTGTGGAGTAGATTTATGATGTGGAGATGCCGGTGTTGGACTGGGGTGGACAAGGTCAGAAATCACACAACACCAGGTTATAGTCCAACATGTTTATTTGAAAACACAAGCTTTCAGAGGGTAGCTCCTTTACCTGATGAAGGCGCTATGCTCCAAAACGTGGTGTCGTGTGATTTCTGACCGAGTAGATTTATGGCTTTACCTACTGAGTATTAAGCCTGGGCAGGACGCAGAAAAATTGGGTAGGAAGGATCACACATTGGGAACATAATCTGCTTGGTTTCCCTCTATTCAATTTTCTCCTCCCTGCGTTGTCCGGGTAAGGCTCAAGACAAAAAAGATACGCATGCAAAATATGAGAGTTTGACTGATGAGTGATGAACCTATGATACTTGTGACACTAAGATTAGAAACAAGCTTTTGGCCCACTCTTCATATGTTTAGTGCATACAGGATTGTTACAACAAAGAGAATTTTTTTTTTAAGCTCATGCACTCTCTCCACCAATTTGCTGGGATTGCTACAAACTCTCTCTTCAGTCACATGATTCAATCTTCAGTGCTTAGAATAACATTTGAATGGGAAAGGATGGGAAAAATTAATAGAATGTAGCTTTGATCACAATGTGTGAGATAATACAGGTGCCCACTATGTATTCAATAACACTAATTTGTTTAGATAGTTGTTTCAGTTTTGTGCTATCGTAAAGGTGTTTAGTTTACAGCAGCAGTTTTAAGTACAAAACTTGGCAATCATGCCCTTATCTAGCAGAACTCACAAAGTCTATACAACAGCAGTTCTAACATCAAGGAAGTGAAATTAATTCCACTCTTGCCACACAAGTTTCATTCAACATTAAAGCAACACTGATTCCATTTGCCATTCATTCATGAAGTGACTGAAACTGAATGCCATTTGTAGACAAGAAGGAGGAAACTGAATAGAAGACATCAGTGCTCCCATCCTTTGTCTTTCAAACTTTGAGGCAACCTGTGAAAGATTTGCCTTGCTCCTAATAAAATGAAAGATTATCCAATGAGCTAGTTCAAACTGCAATTGCCACAATATTGGAATACAAAATATCTTTGAGTTAAAAATGTCTTATTTTTCAGTCTGCCTTGTATTGTTGTTTTGGTGCTAGAGCAACTTCAATTTCAGGAATGTCACCCTTATTCTCTTTTGGAACATATCATCACATCAACAGGTGGTAAAGACCAGCATAATATTTTTAACTTTCACCTCATTGCATTTTAAGAAAGATCTTGTGTCACAAATCAAAGAGCAGTGTTCTCCCAGTGACTGCACTACAAATAAAAACATTGTTGTGAAGAGTTTTGAGACATTCTGTGGGTATCAAGGTGATTGCTTCTTCCTAAACGAGGGACACATTCATACAACAAAAACTTGCATTTATATCTCCTCATTAGCAAAGTAAACAATCTCAAAATCTTCCACCAAGGTGGAATCAAAAATGAATACCAATTCAATGAAGGAGACAGAAGGTGATCAAAGATTTGTTAGAAGAGATAGGCTTTAAGGATGCTCTTAAAAGAGGAGATTGAGATGAGAAGGTGGAGGTTTAGAATGTGAATTTCAGGGTGAGGGCCCTAGGTTATTAATGAGCTGTCCCCTCTGAAGTGGTCAAGAGGTGGAGGGTTGCACAAATGGTCAGAATGGAAGAGTTAAAAGCTTGGGGTTTACAATACTGAATGTGGATAAAAGTGATAAGGAGGGCAAAGCTTTGAGGGAAATATTCTTTAAGTAGATTTAATATCAATTTTGAATTGGTTAATTGGAATTAATCAGACTGTTTTTGTGTAGTACATGAATGCTGATGGCTATATGAAGATGGCATTTTCTTCTCCCTGGACGTGGCTAGAAGGGCAAATAATTGGGTGACATCCCATTCTAGACACCTCAGCAATTAACTGCTGGAAGAGAAAGTCCATTGGGGACTTCTTAATAATTTCTAATGAACCTGTTCTGGGACATTATTACACACCTCTGGAGAAGGTGGGACTTGAACTCAGGCCTCATGTCTCAGAGGTAGGAACACTACCACTGCACCAAAGGATGTAATTCTTTTTTTCCTGTGCGAATAGACTTTGTTATAGATATTTTTCCACCACCAGATGAACACCCATGTGGCCAATCGTGTATTAACAAGCAAAGCCTTTTAAGGGCAATGCTGACATCAAAAAAGAAGTGAGGGAGGATAGGCAAAGAAAGGGAGGGGGGTAAATCAAAATGGAGATAGATGGGGAAATAAAGCATTCCACCCCGACAGTGCCTACCTCTCTCTAAAGGCTTCAAGAGCATTGGTAGACACTATGTATTCCCTATCCAATGACACCCAGGCCTGAACATAATCACAGAAGATGGGCAGGCAATCAGCAAAGATGACACCCTCTACAGCTCACTGCCTGGACTTGAAGAGCCCTATTCTGTTTTTTAATTAGCCTATTTTTCTATCAACCTGTTCAGAAACGTTATTGCACACCTCTGGAGCAGATGGGGTTTGAACCAGTCCAGGAGCTGTACCTCTGCACCTCCCTTCATGTACCCTATCATTGACTCACCAGAGATTAAGACCTTTAAGTGGTAAATTAGTTGGTACTTAAGGGCCTCAAGTTACCACTGATCTGCTTGCCTACATTTCTGGAGGAGGGGAAAAGTGTCTGGTTCCCACCTAAGAAATAGGTAACCAGCCTGTCGGTTGGGGAAGGGCTTCCATTTATCTCAATCTGGAGCCAACTGGGGGCAGGACATAGCTGCTGAAAGCCAGGTCTTTGCCCTTGCCTTCGATCTTCCGGTTCCTTTCTCCCAGTGACATCAACCAATAAAAAGCAAAAGAAATATACGCCTTCTTTCTGTTGGATCACCTGAAGAATAGGCATCACTGTGGATCTTTAGAAATCAGCAAGCTGGCAGCTTCTAGCAAAGGAGGCCTCTGCAAATAAAACCTGTGATTGGCCGAGAAGTTCTGCAGTGGGAACACAAGTACACTCATCGCGACCAAGGTCTGCAAGTATCTTAGAGTCAGGATTAATGACATTGAATTTAAAATGCCGTTTTGCCATTTGCAGAAATGAATTAAATCATTGCAAGTTTAATCACATTATGATAAAAGTAGTTTTAGAGATAGCGCTACTGAAGAATCATACAGCAAGCTACAAATATGACAAACTTTAATGCCAACAGGAAACAATCAGAAATAACATATCACAAAATCTTGGGCATATTAAATCTTAAGAAGGGCCTTGCAATGTGTGAATCAGCCACTGTGAAAATGGATTGTTGACTTGACCTCTAGCAGAAAAGCCCTAAATACAGTGCTAGTACAATTTATAAATACGTTTTCACTGGTTGTAATTTTAAAAAAAATTCATTAATAGGATGAGGGCATCGCTGGCTCGTCAGCATTATTGCCCATCCCAAATTGCCCAGAGGGCAGTTCGGAGTCTACCACATTGATGTGGGTCTAGAATTACATGTAGGCCAGACCAAGCAAGGATGGCAGTTTCCTTCCCTAAAGGACATTAGTGAACCAGATGGTTTTTTCCTGACATTTGACAATGGATTTATGGTCATCATTTATATTCTGAATTCCAGATATTTTGTTGAATTCAAATTCCACTATCTGCCATGGCAGGATTCAAATCCAGGTCCCCAGAACATTATCTGGGTCTTTGAATTTTCAGTCTAGCAATAATACCACTAAGCCATTGCCTCCCCTCTGCTCACATGAGGCTACAGAGTTCTTGCCTTTTAAGAATGTTTCCTAAATAGCGTTTGTACATGGTTAAAAGTGATAGTTAAAAAATTAGACAATTACCCAGCCTCTGAATTTAAAGGACACAGTAAAAAAAGTTTGTTCAAATTGCCCCTTTCCTCAGCAGCTCTGTCATGGGGTGGTCAGCCAATTGAGTTAGCAGTTTTCCAGGAGAACTGTCACTTAAACTATAATGGTGTCTGATTGTCTTCTAAGTGACATCCTCCTGTGCTGAGTTGTATTCACACAGACAAATGCATTAAATACCTAGTGCATATTTAACTTGCAGCGCCTCAATGTTATTACTCCTGAAGCTAAGGTTTCTTCATGTCCAACAGCTCTGATTGATATATTTTCTGATCCAAAATCGCCAAAGTTGCATCCTGGCTGGTAGCTCCCCAAACTTCTAATCTCTGTATCCTCACCATCCTGCTCTTTCTGCCAACTAGTCCACATTTCTTCCCATTCTTGCTTCTCTTCAACTGCTGCTTATCAATTTAGGCATGTGCCATCTGTTCCTGTCTTAAATTCTGGTTCTTGTCACTTCCATCTCAGGAATTTGGCACCAAAGTCCAGCTACCTGCTTGCTCCAGCACCTGTCTCAGCCTCTAATACTGAGGATTATCCTACGTCCCAGTTTTCCAGACCTACAGCACTATTCCTTGATAATTTGCTTGTATTCTTTCATTTGCTACTTTCTTTGCAAACATTGGTATTCTGTTTTGGATCACTCGCCTAACTGTTCAATTCCTTTTTAAAAGGACCTCAAGTTCTAGTTCAAGTAGAATAAAAAGGCTGTTTCCCATTTATTACTAAGAATAGATTTAAGTTTTGGGATAAGAAAAGAAGAAAAAGCAAGCTAGCACAAGGGAAAAACAGGACAAAGTTGAAATGTGAAGAGAAGTAGTGGTCACAAGCAGAAACATAGAAAGATCATTAGGAGACATGATAGACCAAAAAAGAGAAGCAAGAACAGAAACTGGAGCAAGTCTTCATGGAGGAGCTTCATGGTGAGGAAGTTGTTTATGGGAAGGAAATATATAATAAATCACTCTGTTGTTATAGTACACTTTCAGGGAGAGATGGGGAGAAAGGAAAGAGAATTAAAGAGGCAAGACAGCTGCAAGGTGACAATACTGGTCATAGGAAGAATCAATGCTCAGATATAATGGATATTGCAAGGTTAAGGACACAATTCCATACAGCTGATTTTGGTGTTGAGTGATGCGGAAGATGTGACAATGTAATGAGTATATCTAATGCAGGTGAAGGGAGAGGGGTTTCTAACCAATAGAGACACATGGGAATTGAAATCTGTAAAACAGGTGACAGTGAATCAGCAGTCTACACTTTGTTCTGTATTAGGTTTCATTGAAATTTCTATTTTCTATTACTTGATTGAAATGTATGTTTAGTTGAGTGTAAAGTAAGGCTGATGATTGCTGTACTTTAGTACTTAAGATCTATCACACCTGTAGTGGAACAGTAATCACTGGATGACCAGAAGGAAATATTCAATTCCAATGCAGTCAAAGAAATCCAACTCTTTCAGTTTCTTCAGAATTAACCTATTACCTCCCATTTGAAAGAAGATAAGAATGAATAGTGATGAAATAGAAGGTAACAAATCAGCAGTCATAGCAGATTTAGTGAGAGAGACAAGAAAATTTAAAGAAACAACAATTCAATGACAACAGAAAAGTAAATGAAACTTTACTTGATACAGCAGTGGCATAAAGATTGATTAGTACAAATTAGAAGATTTTTTTTTAATCCTGTGCATCCTTGTGTGACTTTGGAGCCAAATTATTATTTCAGAGTTTAATGTGCACCAAGGTCCTAATAACAACGCCTCCTTCTCGTACAGATATATGGCAGGTTATCTCCCAGCGCAGCCCACTCTTGAATATTTGTTATTTGCACTGCTGTTTCCTTTTATCTGGCCCAAAGCTTTCTGTAAAAATTCTCTTTGTCAATCTATTAGAGCTGTGGGTTAAGGCTAAGGAATTTAACTTTGCTGCTTTTTGGAAAAAAAAATCTTGCTAAACTGACAAAAGAGATATTTCGCACAGCAGAATGTCCATTTTCTGTTTAATGGTTTTGAGCTTGCCACCTTTATTCATTTCAATGTCTGCAAACAAATGGAATGGACTAGATGAAAGAAAGAGAAAGAACCCTAGAGAGAGATGGGAGAGACAAACTCTCTTGGCTAGAAGGAGGTTTCTTTGGGGTGGACAGGATGGAGGAATACAAGTGTGTTGTTAGGCAAGAGATGTGAAAAGAAAACCCATTAGGGGTGAGAAAATATCTATTCCAAGGGAAAGAATGAGCTGGCTGCTTATATTTAACTTGCTTTGCAGGTATAATCTTGACTGGAAACATGGGAGCCCAAAGGAGCTTAGGAGAAGATAAGAGAAGATAAGTGTCAATACAGCACTACCTGTACTGCTGATCCATGCTTATTTTGTTCCCCTGGATTGGAAACCTTCCTCTGCTCCCCCAGTTCCCATCACAACACACCAATTCAGAAGCTGCTTCCTAATTGATCAGGGATTGGAACACCTCTCCCATACAGGCTCTCCACTAGCAGTAGTGATCTGCTACTGTGGTGTATTTGCCAGGGTGGAAACCAAGCCTGCCATTTAGGCTGACTTTGGTGCGAGGGTCTTAGGAAAAAATGCACACCAAAGCATCATGATGTCCCATTCCACCTCACCCCAGCACCACCTACTGAATAATCCCTTGTGAAGATTAGAATCAAAGATATAATATTAATTTTGGCTATAAGCAATACCAGAGGAGATTGGCCAGTTTATATTTAAATAAGTATAATATTATAATGAAAAGTTTAGCATATAAAAAGGGAATAACTCACTGCGAGATGTCACTGTCAGAAAATTAAAAATAACAAATAATAAAAATATCTCAATTACCTTAGTTGTTCAAAAAAAAGTTACTTGACACTCAGAATGTGAACAAATTATCTGTAATTGGGATTTTCATTTTGATTTAACTATAGCCAACCCACTCAGTGAAACCCAAGGTAGCTCCAAATTTTAAAAAAAATGACAAATCAAACAGGATAAAATGTGAAATATTTTACAGGAACCAGAAACAGAAACAATTAAGGTGCAATTCTTTTCACTCTTCCCTGATCAAAATGGCTATGTTTGAATAAGTTTAACTTCTGATAAGATAAATTCTCAAATCTTAAAACATTACAACTTTGGATGCAATTGGTGATCTGGCCACAAATCGCATCTAAATATGCCATGCATTTTGAAAAATGTTTCCTTTGAACTCCTGCTCACTTGCATATCTGCCATAAAGCATCTCAATTAGGCAGCATTTTAAAAAGGAACACCATTTGCTAGTTTTGATGCGACACGTTAGATTTTTTCTCACCAGTGTCCTTGCACCTAAAAGAACTAATTGGCTTTATATTTATGGCCTCCGTGGCTTGTAAACCTTGCAATTAGCAGAAGCTCCCACTGATGATTAGATCACCAAGAGGAGGACATAGCCAGTTCTGTAGGTCGGGCTGACGTCTGCCACTGTTTTTCAAAAGTCGCATAAAAGGTCATAAAACTTGTTTTTTGTGAACATAATTTGCACGTAACATTTCTTGTTCTTTTATACAGCTCTGTCAAGTTTGGGCAAATCGCATCAACTGAATCAGCCCAAGTGACCGGAATTTCAACATTATAAGCTTTAAGAAGCATGCAATTGATTTGTCACATTGCTATTTCGTAACCAAGCTTATTTTAAAGTTGAAGACAATTTCTAAAGCATAAATATGGAATCATGTACTGCTGACAGAATAGTGCCCAATCAGCCCCACACTGCAAACAGGTTGTTTTTGCCCCTTCACCTCCAAAAACAATATAAATGGGGACGGCTGTGGCATAACTGTCATTATCAAATGTATCCCTACTCAGATTTTTGCTTGTTAAGCGACAACTTAAAAAATTTTAAACAAGAAAATTGAACTATGACATTGTTAGTAGTTGCCTAGTTTAACACATCCACGTACAAATGCAAATGGTATGTGGCAAAAACACAGAGTATCAGTGTGATTACACCACAATTTAAAGTCACTAACACAAAAGACAGGACTAAGCCATTTAAAACAGTAATTATAGACGTAAACTTAAAGGATAGCTGCTTAATGCAGGTGGAGATTTTATCTGTTCAATAGGAAACCTGCTGGTTTAGAGAAATATTAGCTATCAAATCCGGATCAGCAGAATAGTATTCATTGAGCTTAACTCTGTAAACTTTCCAGTTATGTGCAATGTGTTTTGTTAGTATTGAGTGTGCCTGATAAAGCATTGTGAGAAGCTACTGTAATTGGCTGTGGAAAAAGTGTATTCCCACAATATCCTGCAGCCCACCCAGCAACTCAGGTTGTACAAAACACTCACAATATTAGTTAAATTATTTGAAACTTAATTAAAACAAAATAAAACAAGAATGAAAAGACTTAAAAGGCAGCTGTTGGATCTTTTTGTTGGAAGAGATAGCTGCTGTCCATGTTCTCCTTTTAAATAGGATTTCCTCCAGGCTTTCTTTTGATGGTCCCTGAGCATCTCAAACATTAATGGCATGAGCATGCTTCTTGCAGAGTGGCTTGTCCTTTTTGGAATAAAATGGCTGACCTTCTAGATTTACGTGGCACACCTGAAGAAAAGTGAAATTATAACAACTTTAAAGATCGGACACTGGTGTCAAACTGTAACCAACACACCTCACCTTACAACTTGCTTTTTCTGACTATCTTTGTCACAGTACAAAGGTGGATTTAAAAATAAGCAGAATCATGGTAAACACCATGCCAGCACCAACAGAGCTTTCTTTCCTTCAGTTCTTCCCATGGTTGGCATCATGTCTCTCCGAGATGAAAGATTTGGATCTTGATTCCAGGCCTGTGCCAGTGGTATGTATTCTTTAATGTAATGAAGGTCAGGGAATGTAGAAAGCTATTAAGGTTGGCCTTTCATTCAATCACCCTTCAGTCATCATGGAGAATAATTTTGCTGTCAACAAATCCCATACATGACCCTGGTGCATTGTGGCGCCATGCCTGTGTAAACCTTCTGTATGATTCCATCTTGCCAGTTAATGTAAAGCAGAGCGCTGACTGTCACAAACCAACATCCAATTACTTTCCTGAGATGATTATGCAACAAATATAGGAAATTTGTTCTGTTTATGCACATGCTTGAAAGATAAAGTAACCAAAGCTTAAAGTAACCATTCTCCTCCTTTAAATTTAATTTTAAATTTACCAATCTATAGGTCTCATCTAAAGGACAAATTGATTATATGTTTCACTTTGTAGCGTAATGGGAATATCAGCAATATTATGACTAAATTTTCCTAAACATTCCAATGCCATCTCAAAAAGACGAGCAGCCTCTTCGAGGAACCTATTGCTTCATACGTACAGCACAGACGAAGCAGGTGTCATGCCAGGTATAACCCAATGCTTCAATGAATTTATCGCCAGCCTCCACAGGGAAATCACAGCCATGGCACTTAGTGCTAAAGAGGGCAATGTAATCTGGAAAAAAAAAAGAATCATTCACTTTATCAGTGAGAAGAAATAGTAAAGACAGAAAATCAAACATGAGACTAACTATAAAATTAAGTAAGTCAAAAAAAATGGTGTGCCTCAGTCAGGTAATCTGACAAGAGAGTGATGTACTTATCATGCCAGTTTCCAGCTGAGCGAGTACAGTGGTCTGGTCTCATACGTTTGCCTAGGGTTTCTTGTAATTCGGATGAGAAGGATGATCAAGAGTGGCTTTTGTGGTGACTCTTCCTGTATTTGTAAAAAATTCTTTATTGTGGGAAATGCCAGTCATCTCCTTGCCCACATGACTCAAAGGACAGCCTGGACTGTGACATATCAGGTGGTGAACCCCAAGTGCCAAATAGTTTGTCCAAACCAAATGTAGTATGTACCCACACA
>NC_063365.1:5245902-5308794 GCF_021869965.1 Rhincodon typus | reverse complement strand
ACACAGCAGGCCAAGCAGCATCAGAGGAGTAGGAAAGCTGATATTTCAGGCCTAGACCCTTCTTTGGCAAAAGGGCATTTTCTGAAGAAGGGCTTAGGCCCGAAATGTCAGCTTTCCTGCTCCTCTGATGCTGCTTGGCCTGCTGTGTTCATCCAGCTCTACACCTTGTTATCTCGGATTCTCCAGCATCTGCAGTTCCTACTATCTCTGAAATGTTAACTCTGATTTTTTTCTTCACAGATGCTGCCAGACCTGCTGAGCCTTTCTAGCAACTTCTGTTTTTTGTTGTTGTTGTTGAAGGAGAGAGCTTGATGTCATGGTGCAGTGATAACAACATCTCTCTCAATGTTGGCAAAACGAACGAACTGATCATCCTTTCAGAAAGAAAGGAGGAGAACATGCTCCCATCTACATAAATAGAACAAACGTTGACAGCGTTGAGTTCCTAGGAGTGACAATAACTGACAACGTGCCCTGAACTTCGCATGCAGATGCAACGGTCAAGAAGGCACAGTGATGCCTCTTCTTCCTCAGGCAGCTTAGGAAATTCAGCACGTCGATAACGTATACAGATGCACCATAGAAAGCATACTATTCAGGTGCGTAATGGCCTGGTATGGCAACTGCTCTGCCCAGGACAGTAAGAAACTACAGAAGGCTGTGTGCACAGCCCAGACCATCATGGAAGTCAACCTTCCATCCAAGGAAGTTTTCACTTCTCACTGTGAAAGGCTACCAACATCAAAAACCCCTCCAACCCTGGTAATCGTCTACTACAACCTCTTCCATCAGGCAGAAGGTACAGAAGCTTGAACACATGCACCAACAGGTTCAAGAACAGCTTCTTCCCTGCTGTTATTAGACTGAATGGACTCTCTCTAGCTTCAAATAATGTTGATCTTGTTAATGTTGTTCTTGCATCATGCACCTCCTATGTGGTGTAACCTGTATGTCTCATTCTGTCTAAGCATCCTATGCTGTCTATGTCCTTGCTCACTATGATTTGCCTGTACTGTTCGCAAACAAAGCTTTTCACTGTACTTAAGTACACGTGACTACAATGAATCAAATCTAATCAAATGGCCTCTATCTTGGCACTGTTACACCTGCTATTGAAAAAGGAGCAGCCTTGGAAATGGTCCCATAGCCAAGAAGTAGCCTTTAGGGAAGTGAAAAATCAGATATCATCATCTAAGGTGTTGGCCCACTATGATCCCAAGCAACAGGTGGTGCTGACATGCCTACCTGTTCGGTAGTGTTGGCTCACTGGTGGCCCAACAGAGAGGAATGATGGATAGCTTAAGCTTCCCGAACTTTGGCTGATGCTGAATCCAAACATGCTCAGATAGAGAAGAAAGGTTTGGCGGTCATCTTTTGACGTGAGAAAGTTCCACCAATACCTTTACAGATGTAAAATTGTAAAAGTAATTAACCGCAAACCCCTGCTAGGGTTTCTTAAAGAAGACAAGGCCATGCCACCCGTAGCTTCTGTCGAATTCAGTGGTTGGCCCTTTATTCTCAGTGTGCACAATTACAAGTTGGAACACTGTCCAGGAGGCCAAGTAGCATATGCAGATACATTGAGCCTCCCACTGACAGATGCACCAGTGGTGGTGCCTCCCCTGGAAGTGTCTGTTCTGATTTTAAATTTTCTGGACACCCTTCCAGTCACTGCTGACAATATTTGACTGTGGACACAAAGATCCGTCCTGGCAAGGCAAAACAAAACCACCTGATGGTGATAGGGGAAACCAAAGGGCCATCACAACCAGAATCGAAACCTTTCTGGACTCGGCACAATCAAATTACCGTAGAGGATGGCGTATTACTATGGAGGACAAGAGTGATTGTCCCAAGTAAAGGTTGCTGCCAGATACTGGCTGAACTCCTCCAGGGTCATCCAGGGATTTCCAAAATGAAGATGTCAGCAAGAAGTTATGTCTGATGGCTAGGATTTGATGTCGACATAGCTGTATTGGTGGGACAGTTCTCAGAATACCAACAAGGTCAAAAATTACTGCCAGCAGCTCTCCCACATTCTTGGGAATGGCCGAGTAAACCTTGGACTCGGTTACACATCAATTATGCCAGTCCTTTCATGGTTCAATGTTCTTGGTCATTGTGAATGCCCATTCAAGGTGGTTGGGTGCAGAGAGTTCATTCAACAAACTCAGGGATGATGATTGGAAAGCTGCAAGCATTGTTCGCTATACGCTAGACTCCCAGAAGTATAGATCACAGACAACAGGACGTCATTTACCATAAGGGATTTCCTAAAGTCGAATGGCATTCGGCATATTTGGACAGCTCCATAACATCCATTGTCCAATGGTCTGGTGGAAAGAGCAGTCCAAATGTTGAAGGCACACGTAAAGAAACAGCCTACAGATTCACATGACACTAAACTGTCCCAGGTCCTACTTGATTATAGGACCATCCCTCACGTAACTACAGGGATAGCTCCAGAAGAATTGCAAATCGGGAAAAGACTCTGCACCAGGTTAAACCTGATGTTCCCCAACCTGGGGGGAGAGTAAACGGCAGCAGGAACACCAGTGCCGGCTACACGCCTCCTAAGCAAGAGAGTGTTTACTTCAGGGGATGGATTTTGGTGTCAAAACCATGGAAATGGGTACAAGACGAAGTCAACGTGAAGCCAGGTCCTGTAACACATAAAGTTCAGGTAGATGAGGCGGTCCTGAACAAAGATATGGATCACATGAAAGCTGCTACCTCACAAACAGGGCATGAGTAAAACATACCTGGCCCCTCAGAATAGCCAGAAAGACTGTCAGAAATCATGGATTGTCCCCCTCCTTCTAGCGTTGCAGAAACCTCAGAGTCTGAGATGGATGCAGCCTCAATACCATTAGCGCCTAAAGAAGAGGCGGAACATATCCTGAGACATTCCAGGTGCAAGAGACGAGCTAGATCCAGTATACATCACCCATGTCCGAATTTAGAATTGGAGGAACTGGACCTGGAGCTAAAGTGTCCCAGGAGAAGCCACAAGAAAAAGAACAGGCCTACATCTCTGGACTTAGTAGGGGAGGGATGTTGTGATTGGAACAAGGGCCACATAGATCTCCATTGAGTATGGGGCTGTTAACCTGGGCCAATCAGGGAGGCTTGGCTGACACATATAAACAGGAGATTTAGAGAGTCTCCATAGCATAGGGACTGGCTCTGAGCTAGCTCATTAGAGTCCATGTACTGTGCACATGTAATGCACTTGGTATCATCCTGGTAATTTTTTTTACTGCCTCCAGTGCCTGTATATCCTTTTTTGTGATGATCGGAACTATACAAGACAATCCAGTGAACTGGCAGTTCATTTTACAGCCCAGCCAATGTTCTATTCCATTGACTTCATTTTACTGTCAATTGTTTTCTGCTTTTGATGAATTAAGATGGTATCAGGTACAATCTTCATTTTAAGGTAGGTATTAGCAATTTGAAACGATCTTATCTCTCTGGTGTGTAATATTGCACTGAACAGTGTTTTGATTAGTTCTTCTCTGACATGATGGGATACTATATCGCCCTTTTTTTAGGGAAATCATTTGGGATTTTTACTGATGATCATCAATACCCATCCATTTGCTCTAACTTTAACATGATTCATTCTGAAGGCTTCACTTACCCCCATTATCTTTGTATTACACTTAGCGCAATTTGGAGCAAAGAACTGCTCATAGCACCGTTCACAGTAAATATTGTTCTGCTCCTCTACGAATCCAGTATCGACCAGGGAGGTCTTGCAGTAAGTGCAGTTAAACTCTTCAGGGTGCCAGGAGCGACCCAAGGCCACTAGGAAAGGACCTCTGGAGATAAAAAGAGAAAGTACAATATAATAATAAAACAGCAGTGCAAAATATCCTTCCCAACCTGAATTGATAGTCCTGTAACACTTTTCCCTGCAGGAACTCATCCAAACCTTTTTTAAAAATCTATTCCAAATTCAGTTTCCCTGTTATATTAAAAAAAGTTGCCTAATTTTCCTGTTTCGTTTTGACTATATCAATTTTAAACTTTGTTTCTGTGGAACGGATTGGATTCAACAATCTTTCAGATCCAAACTGTTCATATCTGTGGATATCTAGATCATTTACCTCACCCAGAAAGCAGGGCAGACATCATCTCCTCAGAACACATTGCACCATCATTCAGGCCTGTTATTTTGCCATTTATCCCATCCACACACATCTTGGGCACTATATTAATTGAAACCATGTCAAATCTATGTGTATAATATCAAATGCTTTACCTTTGTTCACCAGATTAGTAACTTTCTTGGGTTGATCAAACATGACTGTCTCTCCAGAACACTTGATACACACTCAAAACAAATCTTATTTTCCTACATAATTTCTTATTCCTCATTCCCATGTAAATGCTGGTTTTTAGTTTGTCAATTTTCCCATGTGGCTTCTTGGGCATCTTAATACCAGCAAGAGGCTTTACTCAAACCCTTAAGATATAAGGCCATTTCTCTCATACAGACTAAATCCAAGCCAAACTTAGTACCTCACCATTCACTAAATCAAAACAATGACCTCAAACTTAATCCCTGCAGCCTCTGCTCTAATTGTTTCTCCTAAACCAAGTCTGTCTTTTCCTGTCCATCCTTAACCACATCTTTGCTTCCCTTAGCTTTTAGAAAATGTAGAAGTCACAAATTCAGTTAATTTAGTAAAAAGGCTACGAGATCTAGGCAGACATTGAGAGAGACTGCCCAATAAGTTGGGCAGGGGTTTAAAGTGCCAAGCTAAGGTAAAGTAATTCCATTCTTAAAATATTAAACAATACAAAAACATACAGAAGACAAACAGAGCTATAATTATCCCCATAGAAGCCACAGAAGAATGGCATCATCAGCACAAAGCCATGTGCAAGAGTTTATCATGGCTTTCAGGGTCCTGACGTTGGGCACTCATCTGTTGGCACCAGCTCAGCTATTTTTCCTGAGGCTGCCTCTGGATTTATCATCTACAAGGTTAGCTGTGGGTTCTCTAGCAATCAATCAATGAAACAAATCAATCCAAATCACTAAGCAGGTAGCTGTGAAATCTGAGCAATACCACTCCAAGAAGTGGCTGCTGTTGAGGCAGATCTGAGATTGCGTAGTCATGGAAAGGCAAGTAGAAAATTGGACATGAGATAAGCCAAACTAGTTGGCTCCTCAGATGTCCCATTGGGCATGGCCTCCATCCCACTGCCCCCTCTTTAGGGGCTTGCAGCCTCAAGCTCTGATAGTTATCAGGCTGCCTCAAGGAAGCCACCTCCCTGAAGCCATATATGGGGAGTGACCACCGAAAGGACAGACTCTAAGTGGTGTGTTAATTAAAATAGGCCACTTGCTTCTGATTAGTTGTAGCTATTATTCATCCAGTCCTGCCAGTGGGAAACTTCACTGAGATTGCAACAGGGAGCTGTCCCAATGCTGCTCTTAACATTTACCTGTTGCTCTGGAGCTGGGAAAATCTTGCCCCTATATTTTAAAGAGAGTGAGGAGGAGACCTGAGCTGTGGGATTTGAGGTAGCTGAACTGTTGTTAACATTACAGATTCCCAAAGATCTTTCAGTGCTGCTTTTGGCTCAAGAAGAGCGGCATACTCTTTTCTACGTCCATCAAGCAAGTCTTTGCTTCAAATTAAAGCAAGATACTGTGGATGTGGAAATCTGAAATAAATTGTTCACTAAATAAATAATTTCTTCAGCACTTTCTGTTTTTAAGTCTTTGCCTTTCCCAGTTGTTCTGATTTCCTGCCTCCCCACAGCTCTCAACTTCCAGCCTTCACAACCTCCCAGCCTTGATGTTTCCTCTTGCCTTCTTCCAACTATAGATCTTTCTTTCTCGAGCCTGCTTGGTGGAACAGTCCTCATTGTCTTCTTATGCTTGCCAGCCAAACTGTCCATTTGGCTCAAAAACAGAAAGTACTAGAGAAACTGAGCAGGTTTGGCAGTATCAATAGAGATAAAAACAGCGTGAATGTATTGAGTCCCTTTGTGACCCTACCTTTAATACTTTAAGCCCCTGCCCAACCAATTGGGCAGACTCTCTCAATGTCATCTGTCTCCCTTCCCCTTTTGGCTCTGACTCTTATTCCAACTCTTTCTCTAAGTTTACTCATCCCTATTGAGATCTTGCATGTGCTCCATTACAAATTAACTAAATTTGTGACTTCTACATTTTTTACAAGCGAAGAGAGGCAGCCAGAATGTGTAAATACTGAAAGATTAAGACCGGACAGGGAGAGACAGAACTGGTTTAGGAGAAACTAGCAATTAAGAGTAAAGTCAAAAGGAAGTAAGCTTGAGGTCATTGTTTCAATTAAGTGAATGAGGAAGTTCTGAGTTTGGCTTGGAATTAATCTGTATGAGAAAAATGGCCTTCGATCTTGAGGAGTGCAGTAACTGGTATTGGGATGCCCAAGAAACCACATAGGAGAATTGATAAACTAAGAATCAACACATACATGGGAATGGGGAATAAGGAATTATGTAGGAAAACAAGATTTGTTTTGAGCGAGTATCAACGGTTCTGAAGGGCAGTCATTGTCTGACCATCCTGAGAATGTTATTAATCTGCTGAGAAAGATTGAAGCATTTGAGATTATGTACATAGATTGACACTTTTCCAATCAGTATAATTCCCAAAATGTATGCAGATGTCAAGAATTTTTTAAACTCAATTTGTAAATGTTCTCACTAGAGAAGGAGCAATATTTGACCTTCTCTTGGGTAATAAGACAAGGCAAGTGACTGGAGTGACACTGAGTCCAGTGATGATAATTCTATTTGCTTTAAAATTGTTGTGGGAAAAGGATAAGCCTTCCATTAAAGTTAAAGTTTTTAACTGGAGTTAGGCAAATTATAATATGAGACAAGAACTTTCAAAAATTGATTTGAGTAGAGTTTTCTCAGGAAAAAGGACATCTGATAAGTGGGAAGCTTTCAAAAGTATGATAAAGAGAGTTTAGAGTCATTCTGTTCCTGGTAGAATGAAAGGTAAGGCTGGTAGGATTGGAGAACAATTGATGAATAAAGATATTGAGGTTCCAGTTAAGAATAAAAAAAACATATATTATATTTGGACAACGGAGTTCAAATGAATCTCTTGAACAGTATATGGGGTACAGGGGCATTCTTAAGAGGGAGATCAGGAAGGCAAAGAGAACATATGAGATAGCCTTGGCACATAAGATTAAGAATAATCCAAAGAGATTCTACAAGTGCATTCAGAGCAAAAGAGCACCTAGAGGGAGAGTAAGGCCCCTTAAAGATCAAAGAGGTAGTCTTTGTGTTGAACCTCAGGAGATGGGAAAGATACTACATTAATATTTCATGTCAGTTTTACTGTGGAGAAAGAAATGGAGGCTAGAGAACTCAGGAAAATAAATATTGATGTTTTGAAAACAGTTCACATTACAGAAGAGGAAGTGCTAGAAATCTTAGAAAATATATAGGTGGTTAAATCTCCAGGACCTAATCTAGTTTATCCCAGGACTTTGTGGGGCTCTTTGCAGAAATATTTGTATCATGTATAACTAGGGGTGAGGTGCCGGATGACTGGAGAGCAGCTGTTGTTGCGCCTTTGTTTAACAAGGGATGTAAAGAGCAGCCTGGGAACTATAAACCTGTGACTCTGACTTTGGTGGGTAAGTTGTTGGAAGTGATTCTGAAAGATAGGATTTGTATGCATTTGGAGAGGCAGGGAATGATTAAGGATAGTCAGCATGTTTTTGTGTGAGGGAAATAGTGTGTCTCAAACTTGATTGAGTTTTTTTTTGAGGAAATAACCAAGAAGATTGAGGGCAAAGCGGTAGATATTATTTACTTGGACTTTAGTAAAGCCTTGACAAGGTTCTGCTAGGTAGACTAATTAGTAAAGTTGAATCACTTGGGATTCAGGGTGAGCTTGCCAACTGGATGAAAAATTGTCTTACGGTAGGAGACAGAGTGATGGTGGAGGGTTGTTTTTTGGACTGGAGGCCTGCGACCAGCGGTGTTCCACAGGGATCAGTGCTGGATCCACTTTGTTTGTCAATTATATAAAATGATTTAGAAGAGAATATAGAAAGCATAGTTCGTAAGTTTGCAGATGAAACCAAGATTGGTCATATAGTTGACAGTAAAGAAACTTATCTAAGAGCCCAAAGATCTTGATCAATTGGGTTAATAGGCTGAAGACTGGCAGATAGTGGTTAAGAAGGCATTTTAGCATGCTTGTCTTCATTGCTCAGACCTTTGAGTATAGGAGCTGAGACGTTATGTTGTGGTTGTACAGGATGTTGGTGAGGCCTCTGAGAGGCCACAGTGGAGCACTGTGTCCAATGCTGGTTGCCCTGTTATAGGAAGGATATTATTAAGCTGGAGAGGGTTCAGAAGGGATTTACCAGCATCTTGCCGTGAATGGAGAGTTTGAGTTATAAGGAGAGGCTCGATAGACTGCGACCTTCTTCACTGGAGTATAGGAGGTTGAGGAGTGACCTTGTAGAGGTTTAGAAAATCATGAGGAGTATAAATACAGTAAATGGAAGGTGTTTTTTCTTTAGCATGGGGATTTAAAGACTAAGGTGCACACTTTTAAGGTGAGAGGAGAAAGATTTAAAGACATGAGGGGCAACTTTTCTACAGAGTGGTTCATGTGTGGAATGAACTTGCAGAGGAAGTGGTGGATGTGGCTACAGTTACAATGTTTAAAAGACATTTACATAAACACATGAATAAGAAATGTTGAGGGATATGGGCCAAGCACAGGCAGGTAGGACTAGTTCGCTTTGGGATTATGGTCGGTATGGATGGTTGGACTGAAGGATCTGTTTCTGTGCTGTATGACTCTGACTTTTCCCAGCAGAAAGAGTCATTGAACATGGAAAGTTAATTCTCTTTTCCTCTCTACAGATGCTGCCAGACCTGCTGAATCTCACTAGCAGTTTCTGGTTTTGTTTCACATTTTCAGCATCTACATTTCTTTGTTTTTATTTGAGTGCCCATTTGGCTGCATGCTAGGTGGATTGTAGAGCTACAATACATTGAGTAAGGTCTTGATATTAAGATCTGTAGGATCTCTGCCCTGCCTAACTTTGGTCCTTCATGGCCTCTCCTGCAACATCCCCATTAATATGTGTACCTGAAATTCTTAGAGAGAAAAACATAAATGATCAACAAATACTCAAAGTACAAGCCAGCAGTAGAGAAACAGGTAGTTACAGACTGAGTGATACTTTTTTTTTATTTTGTCTGTCAGAAGTTGCATGAAGAATAAAACAACAATTCCATATTTTTTTTAAAAATTGCCATTTCTCCCATTCACAGTAGCTGCATAACTGCTTACGACAAAGAATTTCAATGATGCTTGTTCAACAACTGAAAATTGTTTACTGTTTTTGATGAAAATCCATGCCTAGCATGGTATTGTCTTGACTAAAACACCCTGGAAGCTCATCTACTGTGTAGCATTGCAGTGGGCCAAACCAGTGTTTCTTCATTGGTATTATGTCTAATTATACTGTATCAGTACTCTCCCACACACCTCTATGGTATGAAATACTAATCTAACAAATAATTTCTGTTCAAATATATACGATTGTGCTACTAGGATACACTAGCTACAGAATCTCACTGCAGGCAGCAAATGTTTCCTGTCTATCTGTTTTGCAAAGGTTAGGCAAAGTACTTTTTCATTCCAAGAGTTTAAGGTATGTAGTACTTTGAAAAATAAAACTGATGAGATCAGTTTTTTCATTCCTTTCATTTGTGCGGAAATAGGACGATAACACAATGGAAATAATGGCAGAGCACTTACCGCATTGTTACTTTACCTGTGGGTTACCACTGGTTTGATGGGGCCAATGAAAAGGATGGATTTGGGACCTGCCACAAATGGGCCATTTAAGATTCTGTGATGCCAACAGTCCCTTGATGCAAGTTTGAAGTACCTATGGGTACAGGGTGGACTGGGCCCATTTCTACTCATTACTATATTGGGTAGTGATACTTCAAGGTATTCAAAAAGGGAAGAAAATGTTCTTCTTTGGATGACACAACAAAAATCACTGGGAGCTTAATGCTACTTCTGATCTTTCAAAAATCTACACCATCACCAATTCGACCATTTCTAACAACTAGTTGGAGGGTGACATTCCAGTTTTTCTACCATCTTGTTCCTTTCAAAAATGTTGATCATTTCTAATTTCCAATTTTCTAACTTCCGATTGCATGAATGGCTAGGGGAATCTTTGCAATCCCAAAATACTTCTGCTAATAACATTTGAAGATGGCATATTAATACTTTCAGACATAATGGGATGGTGATTCTTCAAGTAAGTGTATTGTACATCAGGAACTGGAAAGAAGGATAATTTGTGGGTTTCTTCCCCGAGAAAATGTTATTTTTAGTCATGCCGTTGGAACCACTCACTCATGAATTGTACTCCAGCAACCAATTGCATGTACAGAAGTTCTGAAGTGATAGATTACGAGATGTTGCACACATAGAAGACAGGTTAAATATGCCATTACTAAAATGGAAAAATGAGTAAATGTGCCCTACCTGATAATACTGTTACACTGTCCACATAGAGGAGTTCGGCTGCTTGCTGGGAATCTCTCAGCCCGTTGCACAAGGTTGCGAGTGCCTCCACTGGTCTGCCCTGGCACTGGAGCATGTGTAGGAACATGAGCAGATGTCTGGGGCAGGGATGACACAAATGGTTTTGGTGGTGCAGAATGTGGCAAAGGCTGAATATGTTTGGTGAGGGTAGTGGTGCTTTTTCCAGGCTGGAACTTCTGGGCAAAGCTGTCATCTGTTACCCATGGTGGTCGTCCACCTGATGTTGGAGCGGTTGGTTCATTCGGAGGGGCTGGAGCAGGCTTAGCAACATTGAACGTGGCAGTGCTACTGTGCACGTGCTCTGAAGAGAACAAGTTGAAATAAATAATAAAATTCCAAATATCAGTTCCAAAAACAGACATGGAGCTGAATTTTATGTGTTCTTTTGATAGGCTCTTATAGACATAGAGT
Organism: Rhincodon typus; assembly: GCF_021869965.1. NCBI lineage: Eukaryota > Metazoa > Chordata > Chondrichthyes > Orectolobiformes > Rhincodontidae > Rhincodon > Rhincodon typus. Next base: position 5,297,765 of record NC_063365.1, on the reverse strand, counting down.
CATACCGCACGGAAACAGACTCTTTGGTTTACTAAGTCACAAACTAGTTCCACCTGCCTGCTCCTGACCCATATTCCTCCAATCCTTTCCCATTCATGTACTTATCCAAATGCCTTTTAAACATTGAAATTGTGCCCACATCCGCCACTTCCTCAGGAAGTTCATTTCACACGCGATCCACCAATAGTCATAAAAGCCCAATAATGGTTGAATAATGTCCTTTAGGAATCTGCCTCCTCACCCAGTCTGGTCTACATGCAACTCCAGACCCACAGCAATATGGCTGACTCTGAGCAATTAGAATCAAACAATAAATGCTGGCCTCAGTCATGACACCTGCATTTCGTAAATGAATAAAAAAAATGTATGTATTATAATAATAACATCTGGAGGAAACAAATACATGAACAAAGGATTCAGCAACAGACAGGTCTTAACCAATGGAAAAGCAGTTCAGGAGACTAAATATTCCATGGAATTAATTTTTCCAATTCATGGAATTTTTGGCACTCAAACTTAACCCAAGATGGCACACAGTAGTCTACTCACTAACAGCTGGTAACAAATCTGAAGTTTTGCCCCTGAAGGTTCAAATGGGTGCCTGGGATTATTTGGCAGTCCCCCAATTTTCAGCCTGAGCAATAAAAAGGAGCTGGTAAAAAAAAAAGAATACTGATGCTGAATGAAATAGAAACAGAGAAGATGATGGAAGCCATCAAGTTGATAAGCTTTCCTGGAGGGAACAAATTAGCATTTTAGGTTCAGATCCTTCATCAGGACATGGTCAATGAGAATCAGAAAGCTCTTCACTGGCTTACTGTCATACCTAACGCATACCTTTGAGACACTTAAGAAAAACAATAAAGCAGTGGACACAAGATTAGAAATTGCTGGAAATGCTCAGCAGGTCTGGCAGCATATGTTGGAGAGAAGTCAGAGCTAACATTTCGGGTCAACTGACCCTTCCTCAGTAGAGGAAAGTAGAGTTAAAGCAGTAGAGTCATAGAATCACACAATACAGAAACAGACCTTCTGGTCCAGCTCGTTCATACAAATCAAGTTTCCCAAACCAAACTAGTCCCATTTGCCTGCATTTGGCCCATATCCCTCCAAACCCTTCCTAAACATCTACCTATCCAAATGTCTTTTAAATGTTGTAACTGTACCTGCATCTACCATTTCCTCTGGCAGTTCATTCCACACACAAACTACCTTCTGTGTGAAAAAGTTGCCCCTCAGGTCTCTTTTAGATCTTTCTCCACTCACATCAAAAATATGATCCCAACTTTGAACTCACCCACCTTAGGGAAAAAAGACCTTTGCTCTTAACCTTATCTATGCCCATTACAGTTTTATAAAACTCTATAAGGTCATCCCTCAACCTCCTAGTGAAAAAGTCCCAGCCTATCCAACCTATCCGTACAACTCAAACCCTCCAGTCCTAACAATATCCTGGTAAATCTTTTCTGAATCTTCTGTAATTTAGTAATATCCTTTCTATAGCAGAGTGACTGGAACTGTACACAGCACTCCGAAAGTGGCCTCACCAGCATCCTGTACAACCTCAACATGATGTCCCAACTCCTATACTCAACGGTTGGAAACATCTGCAAATTCCCCTCCAAGTTAGCACCCCTTCATTATCAACCCCCATCAGTCCTGATGAAAGATTTCAGCCTGAAACATTGACTTTCCTGCTCCTGGGATGCTGTCTGACCTGCTGTGCTTTTCCAGCTCCACATTTATTGACTCTAGCTTCCAGCATTCGCAGTCCCTACTATCTCCCCTTCATTATTACAATGTTAAAATTCTGGGACTTACTCCCCAATGCATTGAGATGAACGTACATCATATTTACAGCATAATTCAAAAAGGTGGCTCACCCACCTCCACATTCTCAAAGGTAGTTAAGGATGGACAATAAAAATGCTGATCATGCCAGCTGATCATATCCCAAGGACAAAGAGAAACATGAAATGCTAACTCGTTTATTCCCTCCACAAATGCTGACTAAACTCCTGTATGTTTCTAGCATGTCATCTTCTTGGTTATAGAGGAATCTGTTCTGTCATGGAAGGAAAAGGATTGGAAGAGAAACAGCAAGATGAAGAGACTGCCACAGATAATATCAGAGCAAAGGAAAACCATTGCTCCTGTCCCTCAACACCCCCACTCCATCCTCTCCATGGTTCTGGCTGGCATTCTTTCCCTTGCTTGGCTTACTATGACACAAGTTCCTCTGAATTCAGCCTCTTATGCACTGCCCACTTGCTTTATACCCCATCATTGGTGACTGTGGCTTTAGTTGTCTGGGCCTACGCTCTGGAATAGGTGGAGGGGCAGGTAGTGTTGAAGAGAAAGGGGGACTGCAGAAGGGCTTGGACAGGCCAGGAGAGTCGGCAAAGAAGTGGCAGATGGAATATAGTGTGGGAAAATGTGAGCGTAGGAAGAATAGAGGCGTAGTCTATTTTCTAACTGGGGAAAGGCTTCAGAAATCTGAAGAACAAAGGGACTTAGGAGTCCTAGTTCAGGATTCTCTTCAAAGTAACATACGGTTCAGTTGGTAGTTAGGAAGGCAAATGCAATGGTAGCATTCATTTCAAGAGGGCTGGAATGCAAGAGTAGAGATGTACTGCTGAGGCTGTATAAGGTTGTGGTCAGACCACATTTGGAATACTGTGAGCAGTGTTGGACCCCATATCTAAGGAAGGTTGCACTGGCCTTGGAGGAGTCCAGAGGAGGTTTTCAAGAATTATACTTGGGTTGAAAGGCTTGTCATTTGAGGAGCAGTTGAGGACTCTGAATCTGTATCTATTGGAATTTAAAAGGATGATGAGGGATCTGATTTAAACTTACAGAATTTGGACAGAATGGACGTGGAGAAGATGTTTCCACTAGTAGGAGAGACTAGGACATGAGGGCACACCCTCAGAGTGTATGGATGAGACTTTAGAACTGGGATGAGGAGGAATTTTGAAATAACCGCACAGAGGCTGATATCCCGTCACAAAGTCATCCTTTATTTATTTGTGCACAGTACACTGGCTGTGGCCAGCCAGCTCTGAGTCAGTCCCCTAAACTGAGGAGGTTTTAAATCCCCCATTTATACTGGTTAGCCAGGTCTTCCTGATTGGCCCAAGTTAACAACCCCAATCAAGGATCTCGTAGTCAAGGATATCTACCTAGTTCCAATCACTATCGTTTCTTCAGCCAGAGTGTGGTTAATCTGTGGAGCTCATTGCTGCAGAAGGCTAAGGAGGGCAAGTCATTGAGTGTATTTAAGACAGAGATAGATAGGTTTTTGATCAAGGGCCATGGGAAAAATAAGGTTGAGAAACATAATAGCCATGATTGAAGAGGGTGAATGGCCTAATTCTGCACCTACATCTTATGGTCTTATGGTCTAAACTCTTCTTTCTGGTTTTAATCCCTCTTCCATGACCATACTTAAATACTCATCTCTTCAACCAAATCTTTGGCCATCCTTCCTTTTTTATGTTGAAGGCAGTGTGTAAAACGTAATGAATCTCTGAAGAAGTCATACCAAGCCCAAAATGTTAACTCTGTTTCTCCCTCTTCAGATCTTGCCAGACCCGCTGTGTTTCTCCTTCATTCTCTGTATTGGTTGTGTGGTGATTGGAGCCAACTGGATCTTGTTGACTATGAGGTTGTTGATTGGGGTTGTTAACCTGGACCAATCAGGAAAGCCCTGGCTGAACAGTATACCCAGGAGATTTAGAATCTCCTCAGTTCAGGGGACTGACTCTGAGCTGGCCAGCCACAGCCAGTGTACTGTGCATGAGTAAATAAAGGGTGACGTGACCAACCTCTCTACAGTTATTTCAGTGGTGGTGGGAGAAAACAGTATGTGCCTGAAGAGTATTTGCTTGCAACAGCAATCTTGGAGTTGGGGTAAGCATTTCTGGCAACATGCCTTTATTTGGGAAGCTTGTCTTGTTTGATCCTGCTGTTGAAGACTGGGCCCAGTATATGGAAAGAATGCAATATTTTTTTCCAGGCAAATGACATTGGGGCAGATGAAAAGCAATGAATAATCCTTCTGACTGCTTGTGGACCCATAGCATGTTTGGTTATAAGGGGCTTAACTTTCCCAGAGGCACCAGACTCTTAAAATTTTGGAAGAGTTGACAGTTGGTTAAGAAATATTACAATCCCAAATCTCCTCTAATTCTGAGATGCTATCAGTTTTATTCAGCTGTTAGCAAACCAGGGGAATCTGTATTGGGATTTTTGATGAGATTGAAATGACTGGCAAAGGCATATGATTTTTTTTTTTTGGGATAACCCTGAATGAGATGCTGAGAGACCATTTGGTATGTGAGATTAATAATGTAACCATGTAGAAACACCTACTGGCTGAAGCCCAACTGGACTTCAAACAGGCACTACAACTGGTTTTGTCATTAGAAAATGTGGCAAGTGAAGTATATGAGCTACAGGGCATCCCAATGGAAGTGGACACTCTTCCCTCTCTGACTGAGCTTGGGGAACACCACTTGAGTATAAGCAATTGCAGGGCATATCCTGAGCAGAGGCACCCTAGGCCAGCCCACAGCAGAACTTCAAAACAGAGCTGAGTGTCAGCCAAGTAGCTAAAAAGTTCTTCAGGATCTGGGCTGGTAAGCCATTGTAGTTGCTGCTGGTATGCAGACTTGAGACAGCAAAGGAGTCCTACAAGGCCAAGCATACCCTGGAAAGACCCCCCTACATGTGGGCTGGTACAACTAGATTGTACAGCAACATCCAAATCAGGACTGATTAAAATTAATGTTTGGTTAAATGGTCACACAGTTCCCATGGAGATCGATACCGGTGCAGCTGTATCTGTGGTTGCAGATTCTCTCTACCAAGATTTGCTGGGGACTCCAACCTTTAAGTGTGCACAAGAACCCGGCCAGACTGAGAACATACACTGGGGAACTGTTGCAGATTAAGGGTACAACTTTGGTTCTGGTCTCCTATGAGAAGCAGTTAGTACAGTTACTACTAATGGTAGTAAAAGGCTTTGGCCCAAGCCTATTGGGGTGGAATTGGTTGAGAGAGATTCACCTAGATTGGCTCCTACTTTTCAATTAGAAAATGGCTGCCTCAGTGAAGTGCTAGTGAAATACCCAGGAGTTTTTCAGGAAGGGCTTGTGGGACTATCAAAGGGGCCAAAGCCACTTTACATGTTGACCAGGAAGCAAGGACCCCCCCGCCCCACCCCAGTGCCATTTCCCTTGTGGGCAAAAGTAGAGGTGGAAATCAGGAGACTGGAGAGCAAAGGAATCAGTAAATCAGTGCAGTTTGCAGAATGGGCAGCACTGGCTGTACCGATTCTGAAGCCTGACAGCTCAGTTCAGCTTTGTGGAGATTTTAAGCAATAGGTAAACTGCTTCTCACGCATGGGTAAATACCCGATCCTTTGCATAGAGGACTTGTATGCAAAATTGGAAGGGGGCTGTCCTTGCTGGACATGAGCCACGCCTACCTGCAATTGCCACTGGATAAGCAGTCCCAGAAGGATGCTACAATTAATATCCATGAGGTTTATATCAATATACAAGACTGCCATTTGGGGTATCATCGGCCTGCACACTTCTCCTCCGGACCATGGGGAACACTTCAAAAGGGCTACCTCATGTTGCAATTTATCTGGATGCCTTACTAATACCAGGGAAGACTCTGCATGAGGTTAAACCTGATGCTTCCAGACCTGGGGTGAGGGTAAATGCCAGCTGGAACACCAATGCCAGTCACATGCTGCCTCTAAGCAAGAGAGATAATTTAATTCCGGGGTTGAAGTTTGGAGCTGGAACCATAGATGTTGCCTTGTAGGGTATGAGGCAAGGTTGATGCGAGGTCAGGTCCTGTGATTGACCATGTTCGGGTAGGTGATACAGTCTTGAACAAATATGTGGATCACCTGAAAGTTCCTACCTCATAAATGGGGCAGGAGCAAACCATATTTGGCCCTCAGAACTGCCAGAAGGCCTGTCAGAAACTGTAGGTACTCCCCCTCCATCTAGTGTTGAGGAAACCTCCGAGTCCGAGGTGAATGCAGCCTCGATACCATTAGTGCCGGAAGAAGAGGAGGAAAATCTCTCCAGATGCTCTGGAGCAAGAGATGAGTATGGTCTGGTATACACCGCCTGTATCAGAGTCCGAGTCTGAGGAACCGGACCTAGGTGAAAACATTGCATGAAAAGCTACCAAGACCAAGACCAGGCCAACATCCCTGGATGTAGCAGGGAGGGATGTAGTGATAGGAACCAGCTGGGTCTTGTTGACCAGGAGATTCTTGATTGGAGTTGTTAACTTGAGCCGATCAGGAAAGCCTTGGCTGACCAACATAACCAGGAGATTTAGAATCTCCTTGGTTCAGGGGACTGACTCCAAGCTGGCTGGCCATAGCCAGTGTACTGTGCACACATAAATAAAGGGTGGCTTGAAGGGATACCAGCCTCTGTGTGATCATTTCAGGTTGTATAAAAGATATGTTGTCACTGTTGTTGTTAGACCCCATGCCAGCGTTTTTCAGCTTTTGCCCCTTCAAACTATCCTTTTCACTGCAATCAATGTCTCCATTTCTTCACTGTTGTGAATGGAAGTAATCCTGGTAACTATTATGGAGGTGCAAATTCCTCCTGTGATCATGTCACCTAGGTGACAACCAAAGCTCCAGTTGAGAAACTTTTCATGATTGACATGAGCTGCAGGTAACTGAAAAGGAAGGCAGCTTTCTACTCAACACCAGTTTTATCATTATCCAAGTTCAGCATTCTTTTGAATTGCCAAATCAGATCACAATGTAGCATTTTAAAGGTACAAGTTGTAAAGAGAATTTAAATTGGTACCAGAATGCATAGCTTGGGAGAACTATAGATGCAAGGATTTTAAAAGTTCTTAATGCTATGGCACAGTAGATTAAATAAGTAGCATGTTATCCATTATATTGTATAGCATCCCGTTAGAAAACATGCAATCAGAATTATTGAATTTGGTGCTGTACAGTAGTTTTTCATTGTGCAGTCTGCCATTTACATAACTCCAGTTTAATTGGCCGAGCAAATCTAAATATGTGTTAGATTAAGACCCATGTTCCAATTAGATATCATGTTACATTTTGTATTTTTACTCCCCAGCTATTTTTGGAGTTTAGGATCTTAGTTAGCTGTTACAGGGGAGCCTTCACTGAAGATGTTCCAGAAGACCTCTTACATTAATAATTTATAACTTGTGCATGACCACTGTGCCAACCAAATGCATAATTTTACATTCAGTTCTTTATTTCTCTAGCCATTCACGAAAGTTCACAAGGCTAGCTATTAGAATAGAATATCCTTCATTGTCATGTGTATTCAAGTATAGGAGTACAGTGAAAAGTTTATAATGTTGCCCCCTGTGGTGCCATCTTAGGTACAAAGTACATAGGTACAGATATTAGGATATGAAATAGAGAAATAATGAGGCGGGGGAGTGGAGAAGGAAAAAAGTTACATTACTTCCAGTTATTCATGGTATAAGTTAGAAAAAATGAGAAACAAACTTAAAAAGATTAGCATTACAATCTTTCTATAAAGGGCAGTATGGTGGCACAATGGTTAGCACTGCTGCCTTACAGCGCCAGGGACCTGGGTTCAGTTCCACCCTCAGGCCCTTTGTCTGTGTGGGGTTTGCACATTCTCCCTGTATCTGTGTGGGTTTCCTCCGGGTGCCCCGGTTTCCTCCCACAATCCAAAGATGTGCAGGTTAGGTGGATTGGCCGTGCTAAATTGCCCATAGTGTTCAGGGATGTGTAGCTTAGCGGGATGGGTCTGGGTGAGATGCTCTGAGGTTCAGTGTGGACTTGTTGGGCCAAAGGGCCTGTTTCCACACTGTAGGAATTTTGATTCTGGATCAGTGCATGGCGCTTCCTTTTCAAAGGCTTCAGATTGAAATTGACGTGTCCATCAACAAACTGAGAAATTCTTTTCAAAATGACCAAGTACTTTGGAATAACTGTTGAATTGAATAAGAATTACTGTTCAAAAATATATTCAGGACACTGTTGCTGCTAAAATGTTTGAGTTTGTGAATGGCTTAATTGCTCCCTCATGCACTTTGCTCAAATGGACAATTATATTTATAGGTTGCATTTAAATACACTAGGACCTCTTTATTTCTGTAAATGAAACAATGCAACAAAAATAGGAAAGTTGATTACAATGGTAGAGAATGTATCCCAAAGAAATATTTCATTTTATCATTATTTATTTCACTAAATATTTCTTAAAATGCTGAAACTTTCCAAGACGCTCAGAGCCAATTTCCTTGTCAAACAAAGTCAAAAATAAATGTTGCTTTAGTATATTACCTCCAGTTGAGTGAACAGTTGCAGGTTTGATACTCGCTGTGCTGACAACCTTTGGTTTAGAAGATGCGTCTGTACAGAGTTGAGATGCTGGAGGCCTGATCACATCGGTGTTGCTTGAGAAACCGAGACTGAAGAATGTTTTAAAAAAAGAAAGTGAATGGAAAATACAAGGGAAATGTGATTAAATTATAACTTTTTGAAATTGACTGTAACAGGATGCCATCAGTAAGTTATTAAATCCATGACTAGGAGTGGGCAGCAGAAATATTTCTTATCAGTTTACTCATCCATTGGATTAATGGATAGGCCAAAACTTGAATGCATGATGTTCAATAAACAGCTAATTCTCAACTCCTCTGCCTTTTCATCATAGGTATGAAGAGTTTTTTTTCTACAAACTATCACAGAAACCAGAAGTTTTAAATGTCTAATCATGATGAGGTAGTTGCATTTGACCAGCTATACTAGTTTCCCTTGTAGTTTGCTCTGGTAGCTTCACAGCAGTCCAAATTGTACGGCATATCCTTTGGGTTTGTTTGAAAACAAGTACACTTTTCATTTATTAAAGAATATCTTGCCACTGGTAGCTTTTTTGGTTTTTCCTTCAGTGGTGCTGGTGAGGCAAATTAACAAGAAGTCCAAACAGCAACAAACAAGCAATTATCAGTTTGAACTACATAATATAACTGAAGTTCAAATGAGAAAGTTTGGTGTAACATGTATAGTGCTTTTGTCAAATCTGATCACAGAACAAAATCAGCAAGTTTGAGAGCACAAATGAGACAGTCCTTTAAGAATATTGCTCCAGTCTTCCAAGTAGTGTTGCTTGGGCCCAAAAATCTGCTTCACTGATGTATTCACTTGAATACCTCTGCCATTTCTTATCACTATATGATATTTTTCCACCTTTTGGAGGTGGTGCAAAATGATACAAGACTGGTCCCTAAAGCTAAAAGACCAAGCTGAAGGAAGACTGGAGAAATGTGACTTTTTGAAAATAAAGCAAGCTGACTGAGAAGGGATCTTATCAAATAATAAGCACTATAGTACTGATAATTTACGTCTAGGGAAAGATGTGACGTTATGTCACGATGCTAAGTTGAAAGATACAAATCCAAACCATCAAAACATAACACTGGTTTACATGGGCATGTCAGGTGCTTTTCTCCAAATCTTATTAAATACTTAGAATGATTTTTCTTTAAGCAATGGAGATAGAAACATTGGAATTACATAACAAATAACTGGAAGCTATCATTTAGGATTGTAAATTTTATCTGGTGGCTGAGTAGGATAGAACAAATGGATTTTCTATTCCATACCTAACTTAACACTTATCCATCCAGTCACTGGTTAGGCACAGACTGTAGCAAAGCTGGACAGTTTCTTAGCTTCACTGGTCTATTAAATCCCTTCGCTCATCCTGATATTTGGAATTTTGTAACAATGCTTTTTACAGTAATGCTGGGTGAATGAGATCGCCAGAGATTAAGTTGCTATTTTGGAAGTAAAAGGGAAATGTGATTAAATTATCAAATGCTGGTCATGGGCAGGAGAGTTTGAATGGCAGCTGGTGTTTGCATTTGGGGTGATTGAGTCCATTTTAGATTGGGGTTAAAGGAAAGTATATCTAAGTATTAGCTGATTCTTGTTTTTACAGCTGGTGAATTTGAAACATTTGAGGATGGGATTCACTGTGATTGAATCTGAATATTGATCATACCTTGGACTCGGGGCAAAAGTACTAGATAACAACTATTGCAGTTGACCGTAAACTCTCACTCCTCTCTGCTGAGAACATGGAGTTAAGATGATAGTTCAACTGCTGAACATAACTGTCCAATGGTAATTGAATTGTATTTCATTGTAGGACTTTATTGCAGATCCAAAGGATGTATCCTGGAGTAAAACAGTTGGAAAACTATGGAGCAGAAATTTGTCTTGGCTGATTGAGCAAAACAGGCAGTATCAGATGTATCACCTATTACATGTAGTGTCTGACACTTAATTTTGCAATGAAACTGTAATGAAAATGAATATCAAATGCTGTATCTAATACCATCTGTTTCAGTTGCTGTCTACCTCAACATTACTAAATTCTGGACTACCTTTACGTTTGGTAATAACAGGACAAAAGCATGCTTAGCGAAAAATATGTAACACGTGCGATGTCGGACTTCAAAGGGAAAACTTCGAAAGTGACTCAAAAATATCAGATTAGATGTTGATTAGGATACTTTCCTCAAGCAAGGTGAAGCTAATGCTGAGAAACAGAGATGACAACATTCAAAAACTTAAAGACAATGAAGGCAAAACAAAAGAATGCTGGCTGATGACATTCTCCATAGACAGCTCATAAGGACTGTTCCTTCCTTTCTTGTTAGTTTCCTCACATTTTTTCCAGTTTTTTATTTATGGCTCAGTGGATGTACTGATGCACTGTTCACAGCAAACTGTCATGTATACTCTAATTAAGAAAGGCATGTCATACAATTCAAAGTATTTTGTTGCCATTGGCAACTGTGAATTCTGGCCCATTCTGCACAAAATGTAGTGAGTGCCTGCTGGACTGCAACAAAATTTCATAGTTTGGTTCCCTGATGTTTAGAGGTCAGGCATAAAAGGCACCAAACACTTTACAGAATTTCACTGCAACTTTGGCTGATTTGAATTTGGCAATCTCAATTCATCTCTGGTTTTGGAAATAGAGAGCTTACTGTTCAGACTGAAGTTGCCTCACCTTTTTTTTAAAAAGTGACAAATTAAATCTGGAACAAGGAGGCAGTAGGAAAAATGAGAATACTTCTGTGTAATGTGAATACTTGGCATCTCTGTTGACTAATTAACATTGTACAGTCACACCGTGTGTAGCATTAGTGCTCTGTTAAAAAGTTGAAGTGATTTTTGACACATCTTTGTAAGAAGGTACCTAGTCCTTATGGTATGTGCTGATTGAGACTGGTGGCTGATGGAGGAAGAGGTCTTCTGCTGCAAACTGTAGCCAAAAGGAGACAAAAGGTATTAAACAAAATGAAAACCTCAGACACTAAAGAAGCTGGTGCATTTCTCCTGTAAAGAGAAATGCTATCTTCCTAAAAATCCATTTGTTTTCTTTGTTGAAAATACTTTTAAAGATAAAGGGATAGCTGTAAATTACAGGGGTGGGGAGGGGGAGCGGGGGGGAACATAAAATGCTATCTTCCATTAGGGTTTTCCTTTAGTGACTAAAAGCAGCTTCAGAACAGACACTACAAAAATACTATGTGATGGAGCTAGTCTTTGCAGCTTTACAAGTTGCAGCTCCCAGTATGGAGGTCTCAAATGGGAAAAGTTAGTGGGTAGAGCTGATCAAAATTTACCGTAAGGTCCTGCTCTTAAACAATATTTGACTACGTCTACAATATAGAATTCTCCAGTTCCTAAAGCTGTGGTGTCTGGTGGAGCCATTTTCCTTGAGCTGTTAATATACTATGTTCTGATATTCTGTACATTGCCCACATAGTTTAAATCTTGCTGATACGTATACACATTGTTTAGTACACCTGCACTATTTTGTACATAACGCAGGCAACATGAAGTCTTTTGCATTGCATAGTCTGCTATTGCAGCCACTTCATATATTTCTTATTTTGGTTTTGGGAATGTCATAACCTTTTTATGAGTGCACACATTTTTGTAACACTGCACATTAGTTGTCTGTTGTGGAATAAGTGTTACCAGTTCCCTACCCACAAGTCTATTTTGTATCATGGTCTGCAGACTGAAAGGAAATCCATACTTTTTCCAAAGCAGAAGCTTAAAGTGAACTATCTGATGGACATCATCAGTTGCCTCCTTCATACATTCGGAATAATTTCCATTCTGAGATACTGAGTTAAAATTTCTATTTGACTGAAGTAAGCCAAATAACAAGGCATTGCTGAGTGCTTCCTGAAAGTTGCTTCTATAAGGGTTGACCTTGAACATGATACTTAAGCATGCTGAACACTGTTGCAGAACAGCTACCTGCTATAACAAATATACTTCCATTAATTTCAGATAGTTGTTCTGATTTCCGGTGCTGGAGAACTGATCCCACTGCGAGCTTTATGCTCGGGTAACATGGGAAAATCTAACCCATAGGTGTGCGATATAACTCATTTAAGTACAGACTCAAAATGACGCCCAGCCAATTGTCAGATTTCATTTCTTTCAGATTCTGACCTTTGGGGATAGGAACTTATTTCACTTGTAGCAATTTCCAGTATTTTCCCCATTACTGATCTTAACTATGTAAACTTCCAAATTTGTTCCAGTGATATGAATCAACATTTAGCCATTCTTGAATATCCTAGAATAAGTGCCTTAGATCTTGAAAATCGGAGCGTGTGACTTCCTCTGCATCACCACAGAAGGTGTTGTTTATATACTGTTACTTGTAACATGTACCAGTGCTATTTCAGGACATTCTGTTTGCCCTGCACCTTGTTAATAGTTTGATTTTTATGCTGACCATTCAAGATTTGAAAAATTAACAAAATGTTATTCTGGACCTCATGTAATAAAACCTACATTGGATGAACTGGTAAAGATTTTGGTAACATTGCATAATGTATAAGCTTTAGATCATGCCTTTTAGGATGCTAACCAAGACAGTGTCAACCTAGTTTAGCCAGCTCTGTAACAGCTTTCACCAAAGAGGAGGGCTTTTGCTCCTAATCACAAGTCCCTGTTGGAAATGGTGAGTGCACCTTTCTCCTGTCAGAGAAAGGTATCTTCAACTATTCGTTGTGGGCTTTATTTCAAGACCTCAATACCCAGAAGAGAATAGTGATATCAACTTGGGTTTGATTTACATTCCAACTCAGATCTTACATTAAAGTTTTAAAGAGCACAATGTTATTGGATAAAGGAACCAAGGAAAAGCTGACAACAAAATACTATTTTAAAGTAGGATGGAGGAAAATACTTCTATAGGTGCTTCTTACACCTACTAATTTGAACACAGGTGGAGCAAGTACAAATTCCAAAATGATTAGTGCAACTCAGGAGCATGAAATACTTTTACACCATCACAAAGATTGGGTAAAGTTAGACTGTTCTTGACTTTGGGTGTTGTTAGTGCATATCAAGCACACTGCAAGGAGGAAATGTGGAATTTTTGCCATCATGCTGTCCACATGGGGAGAATAAATAAGAAAAATCCAACACTTCTAAACAGTCCTTCAAACGCAGAAGGAAAAACACATTTTGAAATTATCATTTTAAATAAATGTTTATGATATGTTAAGTTAATGGTGTTGCAGACACATGCATAATATACTGACATTTTCACATCCATGTTCACTTTCTGAAACTTATAGTATTATAAATTCATATATCAAATTTTGTAATGGAAATGGCCTGTGTGGAAAATTGCCATGCTAAATGATAGCTTCCGGTCAGTGAAGGCATCACATTGCTACTACTGACAGGAAGGTGCAATTGCAATGTTTACATAGGCTGCTTCAAATATAAATATAACAAAAATGTTATAGATGAAATTACACAATACAAAGAATGTATACTTGTTTAAAATGCTGATTTAAGTTTTTACCTACAAACCCGAATTTTTTTTTTGTCCTGTGCTCTCTGACCTTGTTTTACTTGAAGACAATACTACAATTTATTGCTATGACGACACTATTCTCTTGCTGTATTTTTGCTACTTTCCCTGTAATTTTGTCCCTGAATGCTACTACATTTTCATAAGATTAGGTTCCTACTGTCCTCCCTTATTTCTTGGACTTTGCCACCCCTACACTGGATTGACAACAGCTACTTCCAGAGGAGTGGATTCTCAGTGACACATGCCTCTGAATTCTTTGAATTCTTATACTTACTTTAGGATGCCTAATCTGCATTGGTCCAGCTCATAGAGAATAGGATCTGCTAAATCTGGGAAGGTTTAATATTGTATAAGTATATACCCAGGATAATTTTGCAAGGGAATAAGGGAAAAGAATGGATATATTTATGGATATTTTTCTGTTTTTTAATGTTTCTAAATTTTCAATGTATTAATTGAGATTTGAGATATTTAGGGGTATGTACATAAACCACAGAGCTTTTTATAAAGGGAAGTAAGCCTGTAATTTACGAGGTTTTCCTAATACAAGTCTGTGGCCTCAAAAGGGGAAAGGCCAGGCCACCAGAAGGCAGTACAGCCAGGCTCCAAAGCATAGAATACCCACAAGGAAAGGAAGTAAGCGTTAATTGAAAATCTTTGAGTGGAATTGTGGGGTAGAATTTCAACAATGTTCTCCCAATCTCCAGCTGTAACCATGGTGGACATACAGTTCATGTCCAGGAGCTACTCCAAAAAAAGAAAGCTAAAAGGACAAGTTATCTCAGTCTGCTTTTAGACAAAAAAGAATCTTGAAGGTTAAATATTGGTAAATACACTGGCGAGAACTAAACTTCCATGGTGGCATAGAAATAATACTATGGGATCATTTGCATCTGCTTGAGAGGGTAGAAGGAGCATCAGTTTAACATCTCATTGGAATGATGGCTTCTTGACAATGTAGCACTCCCTCTGTACTGCATTGGAATGACAGCCTGGATTATGTGCCACCCTTTTCTACTTCCTAAAGGAGGACATTGAAAACTCGAGTCAATGGAGAGTCTCCACATGCCAAATTTCAGTATATCTGCAACCATTCATAAAAATGTTAGTATACACTGCTGTTGATTATGTTGATTTGTTACAAAGTAATTCATAATGAATTCTTCAACTATTTATAGATTTATTTCTAGGGATTTGTTATACACTTAAATATCCATGTTTATTTGTACAATGCTCTGCACACGTGGCCCTTTATAGAATTAGTTTCCACAGATCCGTGGTACCTCAGGTTTGCTTTTCCCGGAAGAACAGAGCTAGGCCTGCTTCGTTTGGGTAAGGAAGGTGCGTTGATGAGTGGAGTTATACAAATCGCCTCCAAGGCAGTCCTTGGTTTGAGTGGGTTGACACCGAATCTACCCCACAAAGAATTGGGAAAAAAAAACATGTATTATGAAGATTACAAAATATAATTGCACCAGTTTGGTTCACTCC
Organism: Rhincodon typus; assembly: GCF_021869965.1. Lineage (NCBI taxonomy): Eukaryota > Metazoa > Chordata > Chondrichthyes > Orectolobiformes > Rhincodontidae > Rhincodon > Rhincodon typus. The sequence goes on along the minus strand of NC_063365.1, from coordinate 5,282,331 downwards.
TTTTCTGACTTTTGCTGGCACAGATTACCTTCCTATACTATGCTGAAGTAACCATTCTTTAGCTATGACCCTGTATAGTGATTATTGTCTTTTTTTAATCATCAAGGGTCATCAGAGTGGAGTCTGAAGGAGCTTGCCACCTCCCATGCACTGAAATATTGTTCAGCTGGAGGTTATGAAGAGCTTTAGTGAATTTTTTTTTCTCCTTCTAGCTCAAGGGCCAGTGAATCTGATTGTTAAAATCCAACTGCTGTCCCGGCTGCAACTTGATCCCTCAGCAAAGACCATCCTGGACTATATTGTGCAATACTAGAACAAGTTCCCACTCCCTATGCTATTAATGATTCCCCAGCTCACAAACCAATACCAAGCACATCTCATCCGGCTCCGACCTCTCTACATCTCTTCGCACCCATTTTAAGAACACCATTGAGAATGGAACGCAACTAAGACACTTGCTTAATTTTGGAATGGTACATTTTGGAGGATAGGAAAGTATACTATACAGTGAACAAGCACAATGCTCCAAGAGTAAAGTGAGTTTAACCCCTTAAGATGTTTCAACCAGACATTGTTATAAATGCTTAGGCTGTAACAGTTGCAATAATTATTAGACAATACCCCTAAAATCTCAACTTTCTTCTGATGATCATCTGACCTACAAATAACAAGAGCAATTTGCTTATCCTGATGTACAAGAGCTTTTGTGGCACAGGGACGTGTCCTTACCTCTGAGCCAGGAACGCTGCATTCAAGTCTCAACTGCTGGAAAACATTGCTGGAAAGGCTCATGCATATATAACACCAGTAAAACTCCAAAGCTGAGACCTTTTTCCATTTCATCACTTGTCCTCTGAACTTTAAAACTACAAAGCTCATTTTTAGCTCTGCAATAAGTCTAGTGAAAGGATCAGATTTTTGCTTGAAAGGAGGATTATATCTAAAAAGGGTACTGTTCACATGGAGACATTATAAATAGGCAATCGGATAAGATAATTTACAATGCTTCATCTTAGTGTTTCATTTTTGAGAAGATGCTGAGCTTTTGCACAAATGTTGATAATCCCCTGTAGCTTCCTTCCTTTTAGATTAACTTTCTTGGAATGTTCAGGGAGACCTAGATAAAGAGGTATCTGCTTTGACTCCAAATCAATGTCTGTGTGATGTTAGCTATCAGATTAGCTGTAGAAGGTAGAGGGAATCATGAAAAAATATCCAGGCCATGGAGCTGGACAGTGAAATTACAATAACAGTAGAATGAGAGGAATGCTGCTGCTCATTTCTGTTGAGTCACAAAGGCAGAAATAGTAACAATCAGAATAAAATGATGTGAAAGCATTTTCTCATAACTAGGGTGACAGTTACATTGCCTTCATTCTTTAGTCATTCACAGGATGAGGGTATCGCTGGCTAGGCAGCATTTATCGCCCATCCCTAATTGCCCAGAGGGCAGTTCCGGGTTGACTGCATTGCTGTGGGGCTGGAGTCACGTGTAGGCCAGACTAGGTAAGGATGGCAGTTTCTTTCCCTAAAGGGCATTAGTGAACCAGATGAGTTTTTCCAACAATTGGCAATTGATTCGTGGTCATCATTAGATTCTTAACTCCAGATATTCATTGAATTCAAATTCAACAATCTGCTGTGGCGGGATTCAAACCCAGGTCCCTGGGATATTACCTGGGTCTCTGGATTAACAGTCCCGTGATAACACCACTAGGCCACTGCCTCCCCAGTGAGTTCATAGTGAAATCCAATCAGCATTGCATCCACATTACTCATGAAAAGAGGCAGACTCTGGGCCTTCAATGTGGCCCAATAATGTTCTGACCCTCAAGTCAGAGATGCGGGAAATTATTGATCCTCCAACAGTCCAGGGCATTTATGCTTGATTACATGGGAAATGTCATATTTGGACATTGGAGGCTTTCTCTTTCTTGAGCCTCAGCTTCAGGTTGGAACCCTTTACTAGTAAGGCACAGCTGAGAATGATAACTTACTGTGGGAATAAACATGCATACAAATGCATGTTTCCTCACACTGAATAAAATGAAGAATTGTGGAATCAAAGTTGGCAACAATCTATCTAGCCCGAGAGAGGTACATTATATACTCTAGTCTCTAACACTTAATTTCCTCAAACATCAACCTTGGAACTCTCTAACCTTCCTCAGTTTTCAGTTCTGAATCTGAAATAAGACACAAAATGCTTGAAATAGTCAGCAGGTCTGAGCAAGTGCTTCATTCCAAATGTTCACTCTGTTTACCTCTTGGATGGTGTCAGACCTGCAGAGTATTTCCAGAATTTTCTGTTTTCATTTCTTAATTTATGTTACTTGTTCCGTGTATCCTGTCTTCAGTTCTGGTGGTGTCTTTTACTATAGGACTTAATTCTTCATCAAAAGTTCTACAATTTAAATATTTTGACATGCCTTTAGTTCTCAAAAATATTTAATCCAGGGATTTGGAATTATTTGAATGCAGGCTTCTCTTCCTCTAAATCTAATGTTAAAAATTCACAAGAAATGGTTTAGATTTAAAGTTGTAAGAATTTACTCAGAAAATTAATTTCTGATTTTGATCACACAATACCTCCAAGTGTTGTGTCACATTGACTTCCCATCCTAGGATTTTTCATGCCTTCTTCTATGCTATGACCCAAGATTTGTTCTGATTTTTTTTTTTAAAACTTCAAAGTCACAAAAAACTTGAAAACAAATCATAATTCAGTTTCTGAATCCAAAGCAAACTGAACTTCTTAGTCAGTTTAAATAGATCCAGAAAACGCAAATTCACTTAGATTTGGCCTATTAATCCTTGAAGAAGAACACTCAGACATGCTCAGATCAGATAATTCTGGGAACTCTAGCAAAGCTGGAATCAAGGGGAAAAAAAACTGACTACTGGTTAGAGTCATAGCTGGTACAAAGGAAGATGATTGTGGTTGTAATCATCTCAGTTCCAGGTGGTCTCTGCAGGACCCCCTCAGGGTGTTGTCCTAGGTCCACTATCTTCAACTTCATCTTCAATGACCGTTTCCTCCATAATAAAATCAAAAGTGGAAATGTTCACTGATTATTCATAATGTTCAGCATTATCCGTGTCTCCTCAGATACTGAAGCAGACCTTGGCCAAATGCAGCAAGACCTGGCCAAATTCCAGGCTTGGACTAATAAGTAACAGGCAATGACAATTTCCAACAAAAAAAACATCTAAACATAGCCTCTTGACATTCAATGGCTTTACCTTCATTGAACCGCTATTATCAACAACCTAGGGGTTACCGTTAACCAGAAACTGAACCAGACTAGCCATATAAATATTGTGGCCACAAGAACAGATCAGACGCTAGGAATCCTGCAGCGAGTACTCACCTTTTGAATCCTCAAAGCCTGTCAACCATCTGCAAGACATAAATCAAGAGAGTAACAGAATGCTCCCCATTTGCCTGGATGGATGCAGATCCAACAACACTCAAGAAATTTGACACCATCCAGGCCAAAGCAGCTTGTTTGATTGGAACCACAGCCACAAACACTTCCTCTACCACTGACACACAGTTGCAACAGTGCATACTATTTATAAGATGCACTACAGAAATTCATCAATCACCCTAGACAGCATATTGTAAATCCACTACTATCTAGAAGGAGAAGGGCAGCAGATAAACAGGAACACCATTACCTGCAAGTTTCCCTCCAAGCTACTCACCATCCTGAATTGGAAACATATTTGTCATTCCTTCAGTGTCACTAGATCAAAATCCTGGAACGCCCTTTCTAACATCATTGTAGGTGTACTTACACCAAATGGACTGCAGCGGTTCAAGAAGGCAGCTCAACATCACCTTCTGAAAGGCAATTAACGATGGGTAATAAAAGCTGGGCCAGCCAAGCCCACAATCCCTGAATGAATAAAAATAAAACAAAAGGCAGGCTGAAGCATACTACCCTCAACAATTATCCAATTAATCGGACAAAAAGCAGCCCTTGTGTGTATATATAGGATTATATTTTTCTATCATTCATCTTTCCTCTGTGAGACTTAGCAGTCCATGTGGACCACAAAACCACAGAGGTTAATTGCATGCATGGTTACCATTCGATGCATTGTGTTCTATTCCGGCTGTCTCAGAAGATAGTTGTGTTTGATGGTGAAAATTAAATCAGCCCCAAGACATCACTGCTAAAGTTATTCAGACTGCTTCATCAGTTGCTTCATCAATAATCTTCCCTCACATAAGGTCAGAAGTTGAGCTGGTACTAATGTTTGCACACAGTGTTCATGATTTTTCAGAGGATGAAAATGTCTGTCCCTGCATACATCAAGACTTAGATAACATTTAGATTCAGGTTGATAAAGAGAAAAGTATTGACTGTACTATCTTCTCTTGATACTCAATGGCATTATAACTGCCTAATATGAATTACTCCACTTCCCAAGATTACTTTTTTTTCACTTGTGTTTAATGGTTAACACCTATATGTACAATGTGTCAAATATTTTCTAAAATTGGAAATGGTCATATCCAGCCTATAGTCTGGGGTGTTTCAGCAATCAGGCAAGTTCCACTGTGTTTGCAATAATCAATTTTATTGCACCATTGAGCTCAGTCCAATTCAGGCACTTCACATTCCTGAAGTTATGGTATCTAAAAATATTCAAATCGAAATTCATACCACCAGACAACACATCCATCCCCAGTCAGTGAACCAACTACCCATCAACTGTACAAGCAACCCTCACCATTGAAACCATGGATGCCCACATCAAGCCAGCTCAGCATCTTAGCCAGCTGAAGCACTGAACTAACACAATCCTGCCTACCCTAATTTACTCCTGCCTGCTCGAGACATCACTGCCTGTCCCAAGTCACTTTCCACCTGCCTTCTTCTCCAGTGTATTAGTTTACTTTTCAAAAGAAGGCTAGAGTACAGTTAATATTTGATACATTTCCACACAGCAAAAAAAAGGAGCATCAATGAGAACTTGACAAAAGCTAAGAGTCACTGCAAGCAAGCTCTTCCCCCTGTAGCTTAGAGCTCACCTTTTAGAATACATTTTCTATAGACAACTGCAACAAAACTCATTTGGATGATTTTCTTCATGTTCCATCTTTATCTGAAATCTTGTAGATTTAGATTGGTGGTTGCCGGTTGGGATTTTTCCATGTTTTGCAATAACCAAGGAAGAGAAACTTGCTTCAACTCGAAGGAAATGGGGAAGGCTTGGGAGGATTAATTAGTATGGCCCACAGTGTGCTGAAATCATTTACTGCCTAGTATAGTCTGGGCTTCTAGTGTTTATTGTTTGTGACATCTTTTCTAGAGTATTGCTTTCATTAGTCAATAGAGAGAGATGGAAAGTAGATGAAGGGAGATGGATATACCTAGTCTGCGCAGAGATAGCAGCAGTTACAGTGGCAGCAGCCAGGGATGTAGTCCTGGACCCAGCAAGCATTGCTGGTGAAGCATTGGAAGGTGCAGCCATTCTGAAGAGAATACAGAGCAGAGAAAAGGCATCAACACTACAAAGATGCACATCGCTCAACACAACAGCTTGCATATGCAGACACCAATTAAACTACAGCAATACTCTAAAACAGCATTAGATTATGGGCAGGACCTGGGGTGGGCGGATCAGCTGAAACACCTTACAAAATTCATATCAAAGTCAGTCAGATGATGCTTTCTGATATTGCAAGTGTACAACCTTTCAAGGCTACTGCCTCCTCCACAGGCAGTACTTAATACTTTTTAACAAACAATAACTATATTAAATTAAGAAGCACATAGTTAAAAATAATTTATGACATCGCCACCTCATGGAGGAGGAATATTCTGAAGGTCAGGTTCTGTGCATCCATAATCTAATAGCAATAAGTCAAAAGACATGCTTACTCTGGATTTTAGCACACCAGTATATGCCAGAACTATAGGACTGTTTGTATGCCAAAATCAATAATTAATGCTCATGTTTTTATTCATTCTTGCCTCAGCAATACAGGAAAACAATAGAGGATATCACTCATCCCCGTTATAGTTTCACAGGGTAATCTAGCAGAGGAGATACGAGTGCAGATTGTAAAATGATTAAATGAAAAAGTGATTACTGGTAATAAATTGAGGATTTACACAAACACCGAAAAGTTTTGTTGAATAATTTACCAACAATGAACTCTCACAGTTACTCAGTCTCCTGTAGTGCAGTGTTGGCTCACAGCAATACACTTTCAAATAACAGCCAAACCATGCCTAAAGCACCTTCTACTGCATTGTTTTTGCATTTTCTACTCTTTCCTCCCCTGTCACAAAGGCACTAACTGAGCAATTCCATTCCGTAGACCTTCCAATATTTGATCCAAGTGAGATTCTTTCATGCATTAATCAAAATGGTAAAGCTGGACAATGTCACATCCAAACACTTATAATAGGGTACAGTGAATGGCAACCAGCAGCAAGAATATATCCTCCAGTCCTGCAGTGTTGCCACGTGCTTCAACATCCCAGCAGTTCTCCCTATTGAGATCAGCTAACCAATGAGGAGACAAAGCTGGGATCTTTTGGTCTGTAAAGTTCAGTGCAACCCACTAATCCACTGAGATGGCTAATCTTACCAGTGTGAAAATGCCAAATTTCCACCAATCCTGTAGGCAGAGCTCCAGTTACATACTGACATCTGCTTCTTGTCCTCTGGCTGGTGCAAAAATGGTCATATTAACCTGTATAAGTAATGGCAACTTCTCTCCCTTTATCTGTGTCAGTCACAACACCATTGTGACAAAGATCATAAATATTTAGAAATTATTACAGATCCAGTGAAGTCTGTCAGCTGATCACCATATTGGAAATGGATTTTCCCCAACTCGGCAAAACCTCGACAACACTTATAGAAATCCTCTGTGCTCACATAAATTGGCAAACTTGTCATAACACATATCTGACTCAACATAATCCAATTACACTTTTAAAAGCAGTATAAGGAAAACAAGTATGGGTAGTGATATATTTCAATTTTTAAAAAGCAGTAATTTTAATCTGAATGGAAGTAGGTTTGATGTTGAAGAAAAGCAGAGGATTTGGAATTACAGGTTCACAAAGATTGATGGGTCTTCAAAAAGCAAATGAAATTCTAGCTTTATCGTAAGGTATAGAATATAAAAGCTGGGATGTAAAATCTTAATGAACCTCAGTCAGTGTAAGGCTTCAGTGTTAATACAATGAGATTCACTAAGATGCCTTAAGAAAGAACAAATATGAAGAAATCATATGGAATAAATAAAACTTTTTTTATAATAAGGAAAATGCACATTACAGAATACAATTAAATTGATTAAATTCTGAAAGGACTAAATGGACAAATAGGAATAATATTTTTCAACAGTTGAGGGTTCTCAAACAATGTGCTGTTGTTAAGCAATAAACAAAACAGATTTTAAACAGAAGGCGGGAGAAACATTTTCACACAGAGTTTTGAGGCTGTGGAATTCAATTCCAGGGTCATTGGTTGAAGTGGAAACTGTCAGCATTCAAGATTGGATTGGCTCAATGAATTAACTAAGGTGTGATAAAAAGGTTGGGGAAACAATTCAGGTAAACATGATTAGACTTATTTTCTCATGTGAGGGTAGACAGTGATATAAACTGATTGGGCCAAATGGCCTATAACCATGTTGTGCCTCCAATGTTTTGCTTTTTCAACCTAACAGTACAAACAGGGCAGGGGGCCCTTTGGTGCAGTTGTAGTTTCCCTACCTCTGGGCCAGAAGGCTCAGATTCAAGTCCCAGCTACCCCAGAGTTTTGTAATAACTGAACAGGTTGATTAGAAAATATCTACAATCAAGGTAGGGACATACTAGTTAATTAATCACAGAGCAATCTGACAAGCATTTTGTTTGAATGTAATCAGAGGAAAAATTACATAGTCTTAAAAGTCTTAGACTATAATGGATAACAACTTGTGTTCCAACAGTGCTCTCTAGAGTTGGTATGAGGTATAAATACCACCATAGACCAGGCCAAAGGATCTGTTCCTGTTCTTTAAGTTCTGTTATCACTCAACTACAGGGTAGAAAAGCAACAGGTAGAAATACACCTTGCACAGGGGGAAGACAGACAATGAAGTAAATCGATTTCTCTTTGTTAAGTAAGAATTCACTTAAATGGACTAGTGTTCAAGTTGAACTGATTGTATGAAGCAATTTTTATCATAGTCCACATACCATTTTTTTGATGATGGTTTGGATAAAGTAGTTTATGAACCAAACTATATAATCCTCGGCTGATGATAACTTGGATCATCCTTGGGATAATTAAAGAGATACACATGATATGGATATCACAAGGGAGTTTCAGTGCTGCTACTATGCTGGTAAATGTAAGGAATCAGGTTTGGCAGAAAACAAAAGCAGGATCCAAAGTGAACCTGAGTGGATAGCCATAGCAGAGCAAAATTCATAACAAGTAGGAAAAATGCATGTTGTTGTAGGGTGTGGTGCATAGGAAATCTCTGGTTGCAAATGAAAGCGTATGGATGATAAAGCTAAAAAAATTGCCAAATAGCATTTAGGGTAGTCTAAAGAAAGTCTGAAGAGTCATACCAAACTTGAAATGTTCACTCTGTTTCTCTCTCCACAGATACTGCTAGACCTGCTGAGTTTCTCCAACATTATCTGTGTTTGTTTTGATAAAGAAAGTGTGAGGAGATAATTCAAAATTTGCACTAGACAGTGCAACCAAGGTATTAGGCAACCATTGCAGTACTGTGAGATTAAAGGATACCCATTATAAACTGAACATTAAAACCGAAGTTCACTTGTATAGATTAAACAAAATGGTTCTAGGATGAAAATTTAAGATTATAAGGCAGAGCTACTCTTCCACTGGAGCTTAGAAGGCTAACGAGATTTAATAGACCATTTAAATTTATGAAGAGTTTTGCTGAATGAATGATGAAATATTATTTCCTTTGTTGTTAGGGAGTCTGTCATCAACTTGAAAGAGTCACTAAAAGAGTGAGAAGGTTAAGAGAAACTTATTATAGCAAGTTATAAGAGTGTGGAATGCTTTGTCATTGGGAATAGTTGAAGAAGTGAAGGAATGAACAGTTAAGCATACAAAACAGATACAGGAAAAGGAAACAGAGCAAAGCAGGAGACAAGTTTTGGATTATTTTAGCAAAATCTAGTCCAGACCTGAGCGGCTATAACTGTAAACTCCTTTAGTTCCATGATGGAATGCAACGGTGTGTTATTAGTGAATAAATAAAAACAAATAGGTGGTAGAACTTCTCAGTGACAAATGCAGCAGCTTTTTGTTAGCAGGGTTAAGTTCCACAACTGCAGATATCCTCAGTTTAAAATAGAGATATATCCATTTGAAAAATCTTGGGAGTCTTCATTCTTTATCTCAGAGTGCCCACTCGTCCCAACTGTGGTGCACATCACATTCACGGGGAGTTTAGATACAGGGTGACAACAGCCAAGACCATGAGACACTTACATGAGCATTAACTAGAAAATGGCACCTTATCAGCATTGAGCATGGATGTACTTCCCACTGCTTATCCAGCTCCAGTAGCTCTATCTATCTCAAACAAAAACAGAAATTGCTGGAAAAGCTCAGCAGGTATGGCAGCATCTGTGGACAGAAATCAGAGTTAACGTTTCGGGTCCAGTGACCCCTATTCAGAACTGCCGTTCCAGTGGCCCTGTCCATCTGTTGGGCTATTTGCTTGTGTTGATAATGTGTGTAAGCATCTCAGAGTCCTGTGATAATTGTACTTTTCACCAATCAGCAACCTCTGTACTGTAAGGTTATGTTAGGGTTAGGGGTCAATCCCAAAGGGTCAATTATAATATCATTGAGAGGTTAACTAAATCTCAAATTCATTTTCCCAAGCTGGAAGGCCATCAGTCATTTAAAAAACTCGCAAATGTTTGTGCGTGTTTATGCGTGTTTGTCTATCTGTATGTGTGTGCCTGTGTTGTGTCTGTGTTTATTAGATTGCCAGCGCTTCCTTAAAATCCCTACATTTGGCATAGGTTGCAACATAACTCATTCTGTTCAGTTTATAATGGGTATCCTTTAATCCACAGTACTGCAATGGTTGCCTAATATCTTTGTAGCACTGTCCAGTGCAATCATTTGCGAATGATTACTGACATTCTTTTACCCTAATACCTCCATCAAATGCTGGTCTAAACAATTACGAGGCAGGATTTCAATATTAACTGTTTTTTGGGTAGTATGTTAAAGGTAGATACTGAATTCCAAACTCATCAATGGGCCTCTTGAAATCTGATTGCTGAGGCAGCTATGGTGGCTCTGTGCGTTGAATGCAAAGCGTTTTGTGATATAAAACTCCAAAAACCAGATAATTCAAGGTTTTGGATTATTGCTGAAATCAGGGCAACAGTATAGAAAGTCATAGTCAGGGTAGCATGAACACAATGGATTCCTAACCTGTTTGAGTATGATAGTTAAAATTAAATTCTTTAAAAAAAATTAAAAACCCAAAAACCTGTTGCTAAGGGAGGTGGTGATGTCTAACATCATCTCTCCATTAATTCTGCATATTTCTTCCCTGTACCTCCACAGGGATGGCAGTTGGCTACTCCAATCTGGCACATTACGTGTAAATAAGATTATGTAGGACAGTCACCTAATTTCTGTCAGCCCAGAGATCAGGAAATGATGGATGGTTGTAATCGCTGGAGTAACGGTTTACAATCTATGCCAACTCCCTCACCCCCCCCACTACATCTGTGGAGGAAGAGTAGACATAGCACCTTCTCTTCAGAGAACCTTCCTTTATCGATGGATCTGGATCTACTGAAAGGTATAAAGGCTGCCCTTTCCTCTCCACCCATTGTGGGTCTTCTACCCTTTGAAATGACCCCACCTCTTCCATGATGTAGTGGAAGTTTTATTGCTCATAAACAGGATCCTTAGGCTTTTCTCAGGATCATGCCAGACTCCTGCCCACTGGCAGGACACCTAGTACTGAGAGACTCAACGCTACCTGGTGTCTGCAACTGTATATTTCCCACAATTAATTTAGACGGAGAATGTCTGCTAAGGACACAGTTATAACTGCACATAAACTGGACAATGATGCAATAGCAGTTGAGTCTTCCCTCAAAGGGGCAAAGTAGGTCCTGTGGAATACGGTCATTACTAAATGGATACAGCAACTATCTTTCTTGCAGAAAATCAATACCTTTGCAGAGCAGGAGAGGTCGGCACAGCAGTACGATCTTGACTGGCAGCAGCAGGTGGTGAGATCGGCGATGCCATCAAGTTAGCAACAGCAGGTGGATTGGCTGAAGCAACAGGCATAGCAGCATAGGCAGGGCTGGATGCTGACGAAGCTGGCTGAGCGTGCTCAATAGGTGTGCTAATCCAGATTACAGAAGGGAAAACAAATCATTAAAAACAAGCCTCTCAATGTAGAACAGATTTTGAGGTCAAACCAACAATGGAATTATTGTTCGTTGAATTCTGGACCACCAACATCTTGGAAATGACAGCAACATCAAACAACCAGTTGGTCCTGGGCCCGAGAGAGAGGCATTTTTGCAAGTAGAATTAGGACTAAATAGTTGCTAAACTAGGATGTTACTTCGGAGATGGGAAACAACATGGCTATAAAAATGGATATTCTGTCTCCCACAAAATGATAAGCCACTGCTAGTTTCAGTTTTTCTGAGGATAGTTTCATTTTATCAAACCAACACAGACCAAAGCCAATCCCAGTCATACAACATGGAAACAGACCCTTTGGGCCAACTAGTCCATGCCGAACATAATCCCAACCTGAACTAGTCCCACCTGCCTGTGCTTGACCTCCAAACTTTTCATATTCATGTCCTTATCCAAATGGCTTTTAAATGTTGTAACAGTACCCATATCCACCACTTCCTCTGGAAGTTCATTCCACACACAAACAACTCTCTGTCTAAAAATGTTGCCCTTCATGTCTTTTTTAAATCTTTCTCCTCTCACCTTAAAAATACACCTATAGCGTGAAATTCCCCAACCTAGGGAAAAAACACCTGCCGGTCACCTTATCTATACCCCTTGTGACTTTATAAACCTCCTTAAGGTCAGTCCTCAACCTCCTTCGCTCCAGTGAAAATAATCCTAGCCTAACCAGCCTGTCCTTATAACTCAAATCCTCCAGTCTGGGTAACATCCTGTAAATCTCTTCTGAGCCCTCTTTAGCTTAATAATATCCATCCTATATCAGGGCGACCAAAACTGGACACAGTATTCCAGAACAGGCCTCAGCAAATCCTGTACAACCTCAAGATGACATCCCAACTCATATACTCAAAGGTCTGAACAACGAAGGCAAGCGTGCTAAATGTCTTCTTAGCCACCCTATCTATATGTGACAGAAACGTTAAGGAATTATGTGCCTGAACTCCTAGGTCTCTCTGCTCTAAAACACCACCCAAGGTCCTACTTCTAATTATATAAGTCCTGTCCTTTTTTGTTTCCAAAATGCAATACCTCGCATTTATCCAAATTAAACTCCATCTGCCACTCCTCAGCCCATTGACCCAATTGATCGAGATCTCTTTGTAATCTTAAGTAACCTTCTTCACTGTCCACTATACCAATGATTTTGGTGTCATCCGCAAACTTATTAACCATGCCTTCTATATTCTCGTCTAAATCATGTATATAAATGATGAACAGAAGTAGACCCAGCATTGATCCCTGCAGAACACTGTTGATGACAGGCCTCTAGTCTGAAAATCAACTATTTACCACAACTGTCTTCTGCCATTAAGCCAATTTTGTATCCAATTTGCAACCTCACCCTGAATCGCAGCGTAATCTCACTTTATTAATTAGTCTACCATGTGGAACCTTGTCAAAGACTTTACTAAAGTCCAAGCATACGACATCTATCACTCTGTCCTTGTCAATCTTCTTGGTTACCTCTTCTAAAAACTCAATCAAGTTTGTGAGACATGATTTCCCTCACAAAAAACCATACTGACTATCCATAATCATTCCATGCCTCTCCAAATGCATATCTTTCAGAAACACCTCCACCAGCTTATACATCACCAAAGTCAGACTCACAGGTCTATAGTTCCCAGGGTTCTCCTTACATCCCTTATTAAACAAAGGCACAACATTAGCCACTCTCCAGTCATCCGGCATCTCACCTGTAGTTATAGATGATGCAAGTATTTCTGCAAGGGGCCCCACAATTTCCTCTCTAACTCCCTACAAAGTCCTGGGATACACTAGATCAGGTCCTAGAGATTTATTCACCTTTAAATTTTCTAAGACCTTACTCTTCTGTAATGTGAACTGTTTTTAACACATCAATATTTATTTCTCTGAGTTCTCTTGCCTCCATTTCTTTCCCAACAGTAAAAACTGACACAAAGTATTAATTTATTATCTCACCCATCTCCTGAGGTTCAACACAAAGATGACCTTTTTGATCTTTAAGGGGTCCTACACTCTCCAGTTGATCTCATGCTCTTAATGTACTTGTAGAATCTTTTTGGATTATTCTTAACTTTGTCTGCCAAGTCTATCTCATATCTCCTCTTTGCCTTCCTGATCTGCCTTTTAAGAATGCTCCTACACTCTCTATATTATTCAAAAGATTCATTTGAACCCAGTTGTCCAAATCCAATATATGGTTCTTTTTTATTCTTGAGGAGAACCTGAATATCTTTATTCAGCCATTGTTCTCTAATCCTACCAGCCTGACCTTTTACTCTAACAGGAACATAATGACTCTGAATTCTCGTTATCATTCTTTTGAAAGCCTCCTACTTATCAGACTTTGCATTACCTGCAAACAGTCTACTCCAAACAGCTTTTGAAAGCCCCTGTCTCATATCGTTAAAATTTGCCGTACTCTAATTAAAAACTTTAACTTTTATGGAAGGCTTATCTTTTCCCATAACTGTTTTAAAACTAACATAATTATGATCACTAGATCCAAAGTGTTCCCTTACTATCAGTTCAGTCACTTACTCCTCCTCTAGTAGGAACATTGGATTGGATGCAATTTATAATTTATAATAGACATTACTGGTATTATGATCCCAGCTGATAGTAATACTGGACAAGTCCAATTCCTGAATGCACCCTAGCTTGACAGGTGATTTAATTTTTGAGATCGATTAACATGGAATTTAGTCCGTAAAATATATTCACATGAGGTTGCAGATATTAACAACTGAATATAGGTTTTCACACAAAAGAAGAAAGAAACAAACTTTCATATGACTGTTAGAAAGATCTCAAAACAAAGATCAAAACAAGGCTTTGACACCATCTATTAAGGAGATGTAATCCCAGAGAAATATCATTCCCTTCTCATCTTTTTGAATCCTTACTTAACCAACACTGTCAATGAGTTTCTTTACTTTAAAGACAATTTTTAATTCCCTTATGAGTTTCAGACATGAATATTTCAAACTTTTGATGGACTAAAATTTATCAGTTCTCACAACTTGAAGATTTCTATGCAAACTCTCCTGGCTTGGAAGCTTCACAGGCTAGAAGCAATTTCTGTTGAAGCGCCTGGTTCCTTGAACTCAACTGGGAAGTACTTAGATCACTTGCTAGAAGAAACTATTCTACTTCCTGAACTGAACTCTAGATCCTTCTGAATAAAAGCTTTGAACCTTCCGTTCTGGAGCAAAATCTAAAGTTATTACATTAATGTGCTTATTCTGCCTGTCAAAATCACAACAGCATTAACATCTTATCTATTAATACCATAGGGGTCTACCAGACACTTGGTTGTACTTATGTCACTGTCCAAATTATTTTCTAACCTGTTCAAATTAAAAACCTTCATAAAACTCACCAAATTCCAACTGGCTCTATTTTTATTTAAATATCCTAATTCAATTAGCTATCCTACAATCAGCCTGGAAAGATAGTTCCATTTCTAAAGAGTGATAATGGATTCAATACTCTAGGACAAGAACTGGGCCAGCAATGTTAGATTTAGTAAGAACCATGATCTATTTGGCAAAAAAAGAATTCTAGAGAGATCTCCAGTCATCCTGGGAAAAATGGTACAGGATCTGATGGACGAAGACTACTGACAAAAGAATGATTTTTATGCAGATAAAGCTGCAGCTAAATCTCTACGTCATTATTAAAATACTTGCATAGCTTGAACTAATAAAAAAACTGAATATTTTTACACACTACTGTTTAAACACAGTTCAAGAGATGATGAGTTTTTTTTGAGTAAATTTCACTCTGCTCGGACCCTTGCCTTTGATACTGGCAGGAATAAAAGTCACCAATGTTTACTTCTCCTAACCACTACAGGTTCACTGTGTGAGGACAGGATTACATTATAATTGTGGACAAATTATCCCACCATTTACCTGGCATTGCAGTCTATTAACTTGAATGATATTCTTTTATCACATTTATTTATCCAGATTGAAAATAATTGCTGCTTTTCATGGAAGTTTGGTCTTGAATCCCAGCATACTACTTAAATAGAAATTTCAATTAAATGAAATGGGCAAAACTTTGGATTGATGCTAGAGTACATGTAATTGGCGAGGATTTCATTTACTTAAAGGAATTCTTCATTTCCTCTCTCAAACACAAACCCAATTTATATGGCAATTCTTCAATTCAACATAAATTCAATGATGTGTATTTTCAACTTGGAAATGGAAATATCAGCAGTTTCTATAATAGGCAGAAAGTCCGTAAAATCAGATTTAATTAAGGCAGCAAGTTGAAAATATACATATACCAGTGTACATCAAACTCAAGCACCAGATTTATGGCATTATTCTTGCTGTAACAAGTGCAAGGAAATCAAAATATATAGATTGTCTTAGAATAGAATAGTCAAAGGCATGGAACAGGAAGAGATCACAAAAGTGACCAAGAATATCCATTATTTGTCCTGTTTGCAATAGATAAAACTGTACCCACCTTACCCTAGCCAAGAAATCTACCAAACTGCACAGCAGTTGAAATTCACTTCCAGCATCTCTATCATATTCTTACTAATTAATTCGAGAGTGCTGATTCCAGATAATGAAGGCTATACATCAACCCCCTCAGACTTCAATGTTTAAGAATGGGTAACACAGGAATATATTTTGGAGTTTACTTGTGGTTCAAAATCCATTGGGTAGATCAAATGACTGGTAAGATTTCCAAGTAAGACCAACTGAATCATTGCTTTGGTAGTGGATGGGACAATCTAAGTTGCACCATTAGCTAGAATAAATAATTGACAGAATATAATGCGTGCCCTGTGTCTACCATCTGATGGGCTTCTCGTCCCTTGCACTAGTAGATTTAGCCCATTAAAAGCATATCACTTCTCAGATTCATCATACATACTGCACTCTATGGAGCATGAGAGGAACGACACAGGAAGGGTACGGTAGCACTCATCACATTGTGTGGTGAAGATAATCTGACCCACATAATCAAAAATAGTAGCATTCAATCTCTTGCAATGGCCCATCCAATATATACAATGGCACAACGTAAACCACATGTAGCGATGTCAATCAGTTGCATTTAGCACAGCACCCTTTGATAATCTTGAATTACGATCCAAGGAATTAGAAAGAAGAAAAATAAAAAAACTTAAAGGTCAAAGCTGGCAAAAGATCACTACCCTGAAATCTTCCCTTTTAGTACACATTCTCTCAATTTAGCATCAATGGCATTTGAAAGTACCTGGAATTGGCAGATTATTCCAGGTATTTATCACTGGATTATCACTTCTTTCATTAGTTCAGATCTCTAATCACATCATTTTCTTGTTGGAATTATTGAATATTTTATGAAAATTAATAAGATTCTCCATCTTAACCATCTTTTTAGACAGTAAAGCTTAAAATTATTTTGGTCTTTTGCTCATATCAGTTCTTAAAGATTAAAATAATTCATACTGCCATTTGCTGCACTCTCTCCTTTAATTTATGAATCCCAGGCTATGACAACTGACCTCCAAGTGAGGTCTGCTCACTGCATTTTCTTGCTTGGATTGATGCCCCACAGTTATTATTGTGTGTCCCAGAATATTAACCTCAATACATCTAGGACTCAACTCAACAATCTTATAATCTAACAAGGCAATGGCTCACTAGCCTTGATTAACTTTGATTACTTGATACATTTCCATCTATTTCCTTTGCCCAGTGTTTCAACAGAGATATTATTTTGTATAAAACATCTGCAGTGTCATTTTGTACCCACTTGGTGACAGTAAGGACTACAGACGCTGGAAGCTAGAGTCAATAAATATGGAGCTGGAAAAGCACAGCTGGTCAGACAGCATCCAAGGAGCAGATGCTCTCATTTTGTATCCAGCCTTATTTCCTACGCTTAACCATTTTATTACTCAGTTCCTGCACTTTGCCAATATTCCCATGACATTCTGCTGATTTAGGAGAGTTTAATTTGGAACTTCATCAAAACCTTCTGAAAGCTCAAATAATAGAAAATTTTCCAACGTACAGTGAAATCAAATACCTTTATGAAGAACAAGTTTACACATTGCCGCACATTGTTAAGCACAGAGAAATCTTCCCCCACTGGAGAAAATTCCTTTGTCTTTAACTTCCTCAAAGTCTAGCAGGTTTATGTTCTGAACTTTACCTTTTAGAGCCATATTTGTTATTTATCATGCTATTGTTTTATAGGTAATTCATCAGCACACTTCATCATCCCAACTCCAATTCAGTTAGGAGGTGGTCAGCAATGACAGGTCACCTTCCATTGGAAGGAAAGGAAATTACGGGGAGACAGTGAGATTGTGTTAAACACATCTCAAGAACAGGTTAGTGAAGACCTGAGACATTACTGGTATTATGATCAGAGCTGATTGTAATACTGGACAATTCAGATCCCAGAATGAAACCTGGCTCGATAGATCATAAATTTAATTTTTGAGATTGATTAACATGGCATTTCGTCATAAAATATCCACATGAGGCTGCAGATGTTAACAACTGAATACAAGGTTTCACATAAAAGAAAAAAATAAACAAACAAAGCTTCATGTTTGTTAGAAAGGTCTTAACACAAATGTTAAAACAAGGTTTCAATCCATTTCTCAACACTGTTAAAGAGATGTAATCCCAGAGAAATATCATTCCTTTCTCAGCTTTTTGAATCCTTAACTGACACTGTCAACATGTTTCTTTACTATAAAGTCAGTTTGTGATTCCTTACTGACGTGAACGTTTCAAAATTCTGATTGACTCAACTTTATCACTTCTCACAACTGGAAGATTTCAATGCAAACCCTCCCAGCTTAGATGCTTCACAGACTAGAAACATATTTCTGAAGAAGGGTCTAGACCCGAAACATCAGCTTTCCTGCTCCTCTGATGCTGCTTGGCCTGCTATGTTCTTCCAGCTCTACACCTTGTTATCTCAGACTAGAAACAACTTCTTGTGAAGTGCCTGGTTCTTTGAACTGAACTGGAAAATACTTGGATCTTTTGCTAGGAGAAACTATTTTACTTTCTGAACTAAACTCTGCATTCTTCTGAATAAAAGCTTTGAACCTTTATTTCTGAAGTCAAATCTAAATTCATTGCACTAATGTGCTTATTCTGCTCGTTGTACTCACAACAGTATTAACTTCTTATCTATTAACATCTAAGGGTCTACCAGGCATTTGACTGCAGTCATATGGCTTTTTGAAACTGATGCACTTAGGTCACTGTCCAAATTACTTTCTAACCTGTTACAATAAAAAATCTTCACAGAACTCACCAAATTTCATCTGGCTCTATTTTTAATTAAATATCCAAGTTCAAAAATATGATAATAATGTATATTAAACACCTTTCATCACACTGGTTCACAACTTGGGTATATCAGAAAGCATAACGATGCTAGGGAAGAAAATCAGTAACATCACAATATACCTTACCAGCAATATTCACATCCAAAGAACAAATAAACCAAAACCTTTCTTCACAGAGGTAAGATCGAATTATGACGAATTTATCTCAAGGCTAAAAATCTTGATTTAACAAAAGCGAGTTCACAAAGTAATGTAATGTGCACATGCTAGCTGAAAACCATATGGAGTTTGATGTAATGCCCTCTTTGGTCAAACAGATAAACTGCACTCACTGTATAGCTTCATGTTTTCAATAAAGCCACTTGTGTGATATATCACAAGACTGAACAACAACAATGATCTATGTATGCCTTAAAGAGCAGCTGAGAGAACTGCACTTCCCCTCTTTCCACAAAACATCAAAATCTACTTTACAGCAGAATGAATACATTGTAATATGCAAATCAGATTCTGTTTTTCAAATCAACAGTGTAAAAAAACTTTCACTCATTATTGTGCATTTTAGCCTCAGTGACCAAAAGCATTAATACTGTTCAGCTTAAATTATTAAAGAGACCAGTCTGAAATGAAGCAGTGAGTAGAGAGAGATAAAAACAGCAGCAGAGAGAGAGAGAGAGTGAAAGACAAACACACACAGACTGGAAGAAAGATGGAGATAGCGGCACACGTGCAGAAGCACATACATAGACAAAGAGGGAAATAGAGACAGTAAAAGAGAGAAATAGAGATAGAGAGAAGGTGCACGCATTACCTGGTCTCAGCAGTGTCGAACCTGTCCTCCATGAAGCTACTAAAGTGAGGAAGAATTGGTGAAGAGACAGGCAGCAGTGAAACCAGAATTATTGTTAAAAACATCTGCAAGTGAGGCTCAAGTAAACAATCACAGCAGGGAAATGTAACAGCTTAAAATAAGTGTATAAAAGGTTCCTGAAAATAGGAACCTAATTATTGATAAAAATATGAATATTTCATCAGATAACACTCCTGATTTGCTCCAGCATTTGACAAGTCATTTGTCTGCTCCCTATAATTGAACCAGATGATTGAAGTTTGATTAGATAGAAATATGTATTCTGTGGGATGGAAGAAAATGATAGAGGAAGAAGAAAAAATCATTGTCTTAAATGATAGATGATTGAACGAAATTAACAGGACAATTGGTTATAAACTGGAGGTAGGCAAGTTCCAGCAGACTGCCAATTATTTATCCACAAAGGTGGGGAGGGTGGAAGAGTAGGGCTTATGGTCACACAATGATTGCAACACAGTAACACTAAAGGGAGTATTCTTTTCAATGTAGGAACTTTTCAACAGCGGTGTTTGGTGGTTGAGGTTGAGCCTCTTCTATATAATGTAACCGTTATTTGCCTAATGTTTGTACACATTACAAATGTGGTAACCACCTAAAAAAAATAACAATGATTTGCTCTTGCATTGCTGCCGTGATAAACC
This sequence comes from Rhincodon typus, assembly GCF_021869965.1. NCBI lineage: Eukaryota > Metazoa > Chordata > Chondrichthyes > Orectolobiformes > Rhincodontidae > Rhincodon > Rhincodon typus. The sequence goes on along the minus strand of NC_063365.1, from coordinate 5,262,020 downwards.
TTCTTCCTCTATGTAAGGGCCTTTGTGTTGGAATCATTGAAAAAGGGATAGAACCAATGTGACTGATAGAGAGCTATTTCTCTACCCCATGCAAATGGTTACAGGAACTGTTTAATCTATTGTGCAGACTTTTTGTTCTGACCAAACTCTGTTCATTTCACATTATAGATCAACATTTATACTAGACCTAGATCATTTCATGCAGATAGATACCTGTTTTGCAATAATAGTGTTAATCATAGCAAACACCAGATGAAAGGCTTGTGTACTATAATTTGTTGGAATTCTGACTGTGCTATAAATTCAGTGATGCAGATACTCCCTTACAAAATTCACTGTGAGGCATGCCCTATAATGCAAACTCTAAGGACTAGGAGACTAGACAAAGCCAGGGTGGGAGAATGCCTTGAAAATTTGCAAGGATTACAAACCTCCAAAGATGCTCGTCCACATTATACATTGTAAAAATGGAACAATTTGCCAGTTCAAAGTCAATTATTCAGTACTAAGCCAAGCACTTAAGATAGATTGAAGTATAATATTTGTGTAAGTACAACATTTTGTGCTTCATCAACTTAGCTGGCAGTTGATAATGAGATGTGCTTGAATCCATGGAGAACAATGAAAAGAAAACTAGTGAATCAAAATAAAATCAGTGAACTTGTGCACGGTGCTGATTGAATTACAATTCCATGCAACCCACCAATCACATGATTAGTTGACACACAAAAAAACACGCTCACCAGAAAAGATATTATAGGCTAATTTTATTTCTGTGGTGTTGACATTCATTGTAAAAAAATCGACAGCCAAGACAGACATTGTGGTGTCAGCGATTCTTCAGGCTTCAAGCAGCATTAAGTCTTTGGCTCACTACCTACCAACCACTCCCTCCATTCCTAAGGTGAACTACTGAGACGTGTAGGAAAGTGACAATGAACTGGTTTGGTGTTAATGTTGGGAAAGTAGAGTGAAGTGTCTTTTAAAGTGGTAACAGGTTCATCATTTGCTGTAAAGTACAGTCAGGATGAAAATCAAAAGACTGTTGCTAGAATCTCAGATAGTGACTAAAAGTTTCAAGAAGACACCTCACGTTGTGGTATTTCTGCATACAAGTGGAAGATGAATTGGTCGTAGGCTGTAACTCATGAAAAGAAACAATAACTTGACAGCTCACTCCATCTCCTTTTCTGTTTTAATAAAATTGATAGGGGTGTAAAATGGGCTTCTGATTCGCTTTTGCCATTTCGTATACCCCATTATTTGAAACACATCATTTCAAATATAAATAAATGTTAGAGAATTGATGTTGTAAATGTCAGTGAGAAAAAAAGTATTTGGATCTCAATGCCAGAAGTTTCACCATCAGAATTGTTCAGAATAAAAAGATGTTCTTTTCTAGCAACAGTCTTAAATGAACATAGACATGGTCAGATACAAGACAAGACAACCCCACAGACGACACCAATAACTATACAAAGTAAAATAAACAGACCATATAATCTGCTCAGAACACACCTAAAATTTTAAAAATTCCTAGACAAACAGAAATCCTGCTCATGTAGGCTCAACTACCATTCAAACAGAAGAAACTGATCAGATGAGACACCAAAACAACAAATCATTTCAAGTACCTAAACTGTAAATTGATTTTATTGTTATGTAAATTTACAAGCAATTGACTTATTTTGGTTATTTGGTATATGGGCAAAGCTTTCATGGAAACAAACTATGGGTTAGATGACTGGTTAGTTTGGATTTGAAATATCCAACTCGATCAAACACATAAAGGAGTTGTGTTAAAGAACCAAAGAGTCCCATTGCTGCCATTCACAAAACACAAACTCGACTAAAAGCTGTAACACAGCATTCCAATAATCACCAATGGTAAAGATATTGCCAGGTGCACACCATAAAATGTTTCAGATTCAATCCGCCCCGATGCATCTCCTCAAATGTTGGATGCACTTGTGGTCAGCCATTAAGCATTTACAATTGGACCTATCTCAACAGGGGCAGGGAAAAATTAAGGTGCAGGATTCATGTCTTTATTACTATTCAACAAACATTTGCTGGAAAGTGCAACTGTTGAATGTTGCGGAGGGTGTGATCAGACTTGACTAAGATAACTGCCACTGGCCATCAGAAAGGTTGTGAATGAAAAGTGTCCATATGGAGAGGTACTGAAGAATGGTCAACACCTGAACCAGAAGAGCTTCTGCAAGGGTATTGAACTTCACATCTCACATGCCCCATTAAATCCCACATTTACTGGTACTTGAGCCAATTGAAGCTACATGGCAATGGAACATTCTACCATTTCTACAAGATACAGTTTGGACAGGGTTGGAGGTGTATAGGAAAGGAAAGAATCCTAATCATATGTTTAACCCTACATTGTTGGGCACATTGGAGTGTCATATATTGGCTTAATACAGGTACTGAAGATTTTGAACATGGGCACTAAAATTTTGCTTGTCATCATTAATTTGTGTTCCAAGAGTTAAAATTCCTGAAACGAAGGACTTTAGTTGTGTTTTGTGATTGGCACATAGACATGCAGTATCTCCCTATTGGCCTATGAAAGGCTACATTAAATGCAAAACTAAATACCTATAAGAATCCCAGTTTCCTGGTGCTTCAGAGTTCTTCACACTCAGTTCATACTGCAGCTTGTTAATTTTATACCTGTCCACTCCAGAGATTAAAATGCAAGCTGACAACTGTCAAATTAGAGATTTTCGCCCCATATTTTTAAATCTTGTTTAAATTTCTCTCATGTATTTTTGTCCATCATATGTGGATGCACTTAGTTGGTAGGTGGGATGATCTGGGAGGTCATACAACTTTTCTCTTATTGCCATCTGACTATGTATTTGAAGAGAGTTGATAGTGACCCAGATAGCACTTTGTCTTGGTCCCCTCACTCATTCCACCCTATCAGATCTTTACCCAACCCTACTCAAGATGAACTTGTCACAAAGTGGATAAGATTATCTATGTTACTTCATTGCCTATCATGAAAATGACAGAAGGATTTTTTTTACTCACTACAGTGATTGAACTTTTCAAAATCAGGACAAAGGTATCAAGAATCAGGAATTCTGTTGAGGATAAACTTTCAGTTTAATAAAACGTGAAGAAATGAACTTAAGAACATATAAGCCACAGAAGAGATACTGCGAAAGCCAGCATTATTCACTAAATAAAAGTGACAAAACTACACAGAGAGACAATAGCTGCTGGAAGGAAAGGTGAGAAATGTAAGATTACAGCTTATTTCATGCTGTTTTTAGTTCACGACTATTTTAAAGGCAGGTAAAGCCATATCTGTCTTTCTCAGCCACTGCAGTTAGAGGTAGGTCCCACGCACAGAGGGGCTCCAGCCGAGGCCCATAGCTTAATTTACATTTCAGTCTGCTTGCAGTCTTAACATAGGGAAATAACTGTCTCCCAGGAGGGGAAGGGGATGTTACTGAAGAAAAGAGAATAGATTAGACTCAGGAGAAGGCAAGCCTATCACGGCAAATGTTAGATGCAGAATGACTCCACAGCGTGCAGAAAACAGACCATTAAAGCACGTGATATGTACAAGCACCAGACAGGTAAAAAGGCCTGAGCTGCAAGACTTTAACAAAAGCATACATGAGTATATACAAGTGAGAACTGTCAGGCATGGTGAACAGAAAGCATACAAAGCAGCAGCTTCAAATACATACGTAGGGAGAATTTTGCATGTGCACAGTCATTAGGGAGCCTTGGAAACCTGGTCCCCAGAGTGCCACTCTATGATTTTCTTGATAAACAAAATGCTAAACTCCTAAGTCAAAATGATATTTTGCCAGTGTACATTACATACATAACCAAAACCAAGACAATTTGGCTAGTTTTTTTTAGCTTCAGTACCATTTTGTTTTGTTGATTCTGAGCTCCAGCCCCATCTAATATTCATTCCCCCTTCCCCACCACAAGAGGAAGGCCAAAGCAATAAAGAATTATACTGCACTTAATGGAAACCATATCCTCAGCCAATTTAAATCCCTGTTATTTAATAACATATGTACTTGGTGATTTATCTCAGTTATATTGGGGAAACAAGACCAATTTCCACATCCTTTAGCCATCATCAGTTTCAAGAAACATAATGGCACAGGTTGGGTGGAGGGGGAATGTTCCTCGACTCTGTGCTATCAGGTTTCAATTCAAAACAAAATCTAGGCCTTACTTCCTCAAATCAGTTCAATGTATTTCCCTTCTGAATAAAGCAAACTAAGGAAAAGACTGCAATTACATCAGGAAGTTTCAAAAAGATGGATAAGGAATGTTGCTATCAGCTTGCAACCTCTGCAAATCAGCCATCTTTCAGAAGCTCAAGTACAGAATATGATTTTGCAGAGTTACAACAACTTCCCAGTAAAGTGCAAAAAAGACAGGACAATAGATACGACAACAAAGAAGCACAGATACACAGACAAATGGGATGAAGATACTACTCTCAGAAAGAAACCCCAATTACTGCTCCCCATTCTGGATCAACACCATTTGGGATAACATGCACTCATCAGAGTGAAGAACATGCATGTCTTTTTATATGGAAACTGCATAAAGACAAAATCACTCCAGTTTAGTGTTTTTCATGCTAGGTCTCTGACAAGTAATCTGCTGTGCACATAACCCATGTCCTGTGATCATGTATTCAAGGTTCTCAGGTAATGGGATTAGCCAGCTTATATTGTACTATTAGTTTAAAATAAAGCTTTCACACAAAAAAGACAAATGACTTTTTAAAAAAAAATGTATATTTTTGAAAAGTCACAATGATCTTTCAGCATAGTTGCTAAAAATTGCTTTACTTAGCAATAGAAGATGGAGGTGTTAAATTTCGGTGTTAGGGAATTTTGAGCAAATTTGTATTGATTGAAAATTATTTCTTCAAAGATGACCAAGACATCGTCCAATAAACCTTTTCTTTTAAAATAAAAATGACAATCTATGATTAAATAGGTCAGTGCAACCACTATGTTGCTGATATCATAAATATAGAGACCTGTTTGGGTTTTGATTCCGGGGAGAAGGAAGGGGCAGGTGTGAGTTGAATGAATAAATTAGACGGCACTGACTTTAGGCAATGAAGCAATTGATGATGACATGGAGGCAAAGAAAAAGCAAACCTTTTGGGATAGGTCAAGCATCAAGTGTCAAACCTGCACACAAACACACAAAATATCACCAACTCCCATCATGCAAACATGCAGTCAGTTAGCTCACTAACCAGCCATGGGTAGAATGTCTCAATCAAGCAAGGCATGTCTCAGCCATGAAGGGAATGCCCCAACCATGGAGGCACCCAGCAGAAATTGGGTTAGTTTTTGTTTTGGAAAAGGAACAGCCCATTGCAGGTTGGATATTTCCCTATGTCACAACCAGACAAGCAGTTTACCTGAAAGGCATCTTTTTGTTTCAGCTGTCGCCATGGAACAGAATCTTCAAGAACACAATATTGCACAATTCTGAGGAAGTCTATTTGCCCACGTGTCACACCTGTATTGTTTACTTGTGTCCGTGAAACAAACTCCAACCAGAATTTTAAGAAGCCTGCCTCCACTTATGTAATTACTCAAAATTTATTCATGTCTTGTTTGGAAGCAGTTTTTTCTTGTTTCTTAGCTGCCTAATAGAGAGCATCCTTCAAAACAGAACTGGGCCAGAAACTTCTCAACAAAATATCCCTCTAGTTGCAATGGTTTCCAAGCAATATGATGTTTATTTTTGTGTTTGGTTGATTTAGTGTCCTGTCAAGTTTTGGCACCCAGTAACTTAACCTAACTTGAAGTTAACTGTTAAACACTGGTAAATAGGACAAGCAGTACTGGCACTCAAATGTTTAACATCTCACTTGAAGTCTCATGTTTACTGGAATGCGTTCTTTACTAATTTAGACTTTCATTTTGAATGCTCAGTTTAATGTCCAATCTGCGTTCTGACGTAACTGCGTTAATACTGCAAATCACAAGGCTTTCACTTCAATGTATCGGGACACTTTCATTATCGTGATGGCACAGTCTTTCAACAGGAAGCTACTCCACTGACCTCTGACTGGGTCTTCCACCATTACACAAACATAAATAACTGCTTCAGCAAGAAAAAGCTCCTCTTAGACTGGCTTGAAGTTATATTTCTAGAACAATAATTTAGAATAAATCAATTTTCCAAAAATTCATAGATAGTTTACTCTTTTTTTAAATAAAGTATTGTGATTTGTGGTTTGGTTATATCAGTGTTCAGTTGTCCTGTCCTTTTTAGGGTGGCCTGGTAGTGCCACATCTCATCCCTCCAACAGCATTTTAAACTAAGAAAAGACAGCACCATTAATGAGTAAAGTTCATTTGCCCTTATGTTCAGATTCTGTTACCTCTTTTCACAGAGTCTGGTTTCTGTCAGTCCTCTCAATGGCTGTACAAAATCCAACAGATGTCAAAGAAACATTGAAAACTTGCACTCTTACCCATTTATGAATAGACCAGAATTTACACTGCATCTAATTTCCCTTAATGTTCACTCCACATTCAAAATTTTAGTTAGATTGAAGATCATATCATGCACAAGCTTGGGGGAACACAATTTAAAAAGGTACTCTGAGTGGTGGACTGCCCAAACAGCTGAAAGGAAACCTAAGGCTCACACATTCAGTTATGAATTCTTTGGTTTTTAACTTATTTAATGGTTCATTCCAATTCCAGTCAAACTGTGCTAAAACTAAATCACTAAGGATGTCTTTCTATCTTAAAAATATTCATAAAATATTGTGGTAATGCCATTATTACACAAAACTAAAGGTAATTTCTCAGGTCATTTTAAGTGGTGACTTCTAGTTATCCTTATGCTCAATATCTCCTCTTGATTTCCTGATGCCCCATCTCTACAGTGCTGCTTTCAACAAATAGAAGTGCAGTCACGTTAAAGTGATACTCAAAGCATTGTAGTTTACAATGACAATACATGAAGAACTACCAGTTTGAACTTGGTAATGTAGACAACATGTATTGCTAGTTGTAATCTATATTTATTCTATAGGTGGGGATCTTTATACTGAATAACTGTGATGAGTGTCTATTAGGTCGGGTCTGAAAAAAATTCAAAATGTATTTTTAAGTGATCACAGAGGCCATTTATATCTTCATGGGCTATCCAAATGAATGTCAGTACCCAGTGCCAATCTCTTGATTTTTCCTATATATCCTTATACATTATTTCTATTCAAATAATTATCCAATGCCCTCTTGAATGCCTAAATTGAACCAACCTCCACCACAGTTCCAGGCACTTATTTACTGTATAAAAGTTTATTTTTCTCACACAAACAGAAATTGCTGGAAAATCTTGGCAGGTCTGGCAGCATCTGTGGAGAGAAATCAGAATTAATGTTTTGGGTCCAGTGACCCTTTTTCAGAATGAAGACCCTTCATTCTGAAGAAGAGACAATGAACCCAAAATGTTAACTCTGATTTCTCCCCACAGATGCTGCCAGACCTGCTAAAATTTTCCAGCAAATCTTGTGTTTGTTTCAGATTCCCAGCATTCACAGTTCTTTTGGATTTTTTTTAAAATCTCACTGCTTTTTTGCTTCTTTTTATTTTCTTTATTTTAGATTTTGGATGAAAATCAGAGAAGGACCGCTTTAAGCCAAAGTCTGCTGGAAGAGTTGCTACGCTTTAATAACAGTTACTGGAATTCGTTGTGAGTTACGTTTACAGTGTTATATTCAAGTAATCGGGGAGAGATCTAAGAATCCACTGTGAGTGGGTGTTCAAAGTGAGCTATGCCCAGCTACAGATTGTTCATTGGTTTCTACAACTGGGACTAGTGGTAGATGCCAGAGGTCATCAGCATGACAACTCTCTGGCTCCTGGGCAGGTGAACAGTTTCAGAGTTAATGGTACAGAGAGAGATTGCAGATTGCCTCCAGATTGCAGAAGGAGGAGGTGTCACTCTCTCTCTTCGTATCTGTGCCATGAAGTAACCAAAGCCTGGAAGATAGTTATACTCTCCCATCAGTTGCCCTATAAGCTATCGCCTCTAATCAGTGACTGAAATAATTGAAAAAATCTAGAAATAAGGAAAATGGAGAACAAAAAGACTTGAGATGCAAAAAGAGCACCTCATCAAATCCTGTGTACTGTTGATATTGTACTGTGTTCCCCCAGTAATTTTCCCTCCGCCCATAACATCCATGTTTGCTGAAAAGCAAAATTCTGTGGATGCAAGAAATCTGAAACAAACACAGAGAATGCTGAAGAAACTCAGCAGGTTGCTGCATCTGTAGAGAGAGAAACAGAAGTTAAAGTTTCAACTCTGCTATGATTCTTCAAAACTTGTGTTTGTTTGTTCGATTTGTCTGATTCTATGTGTTTTTGTAGTGGTTTAAGAAGGGGATTAACATTTCAACTAGTCTGTTGATAATTCATATTTTTGTTTGCCTTCAATCAGATTTGAATTATTTGTAACAATTAGTAGTCCTTGTTAAATTCAGAAACCTCTAAAGTGTTTTCTGATCACCTGAATCTATCAAACAGGGAAATTAGGGACTTAGAGTACTTTGATTCAACCTTTAACTTTTATGATGACCCTGTGAGTAATGGGGCTTGACTATCAGTGCATATTTCCAAGTGGGTTGTGAAAATGTGAAGACACCTGTGTTCATCCAACCCCACCCACTCTCTCACCAACTGCATCATGATTTCAAATTCTCACCTTTACGTTCTGTCATGCCCCTGCAAACCTCTGTGGCTCTCCATCACAGACATTTGGCTTTTTCAGCTTTGATCTATGCAAGTCCCTCTCTTTTGATTACTGTTGGTAAAGTCTTCATCGATCCTGTACCTGGCACTTGGTATTTTCTCCCTAATCCCACCTTTGCTTTAATGTCTCAATGATTAGATTTTTGATGAATGTCATTATTGCCTTCTCAGAATCTATTTCTCCTATTACAAAGAAAGGTTGTATATAGGGTTGGCACAGTGGCTCAGTGGTTAGCATTGCTGCCTCACAGCACCAGGGACCCAGGATTGATTCCACACTCGAGTGACTGTCTGTGTGGAGTTTGCACGTTCTTCCCGTATGTGTGGGTTTCCTCCGGGTGCTCCGGTTTCCTCCCACAGTCCAAAGATGTGCAGGCTAGGTGGATTGGCTGTGCTAAATTGCCCATAGGGATGTGTAGATTAGGTGGGTTGTAGGGGAATAGGTCTGGGTGGGATACTCTGAGGGTCAGTGTGGACTTGTTGGACCAAAGGGCCTGTTTCCACGCTATGGGGATTCTATGATTCTACAAAGTAGCTTTTCACAAAAAAAGGTTGGACCGAAGGGTCTGTTTCTTTGCTGTATGACTCTAAGACTCCGAAATAAAACAAAACGATTTCCAATGCAAGGATTCACCAAAAATAAGAAAACGGAGAACTATCGATCGCTGTAACACTGACTTCTGTAACATGGATTTGCACCCAGTGCTTACTCCAATTTCTCATTCTAGTATGCAGTAGATACAGCTTGGAGTTTTTGGTTGTCTGAACTTTCATGTCTCATTTTAAAAAAATATGAAAATGTGGTATTTCACTTGGAAAGAATATAATTTACTGAAACCAATTCAGAACATGTCATTGATAATTCCCTTTTGAAACTTTTTTTTCTGATGTCTTGTGTCAATTTTTGATTCATGGTTTTGACAGTTTCAATTTCTCCACCTATTACCTAGAAAAGTTGACACCCTGCATGTACTAATGCAGTTTATTGCAGATTTTGTCAGGTGTGCCCAGAAAGGATTTCTGACTCAATATGTAGATAGGCCAACTGGAGGGGAGGCCATATTGGATTTGGTGCGTGGCAACGAACCAGGCCAGGTGTCAGATCTCTCGGTGGGAGAGCATTTCGGCATATAGTAATCACAACTCCCTGACCTTTACTATAGTCATGGAGAGGGATAGGAGCAGACGGTATGGGAAAGTATTTAATTGGGGGAGGGGGAATTACAATGCTATTAGGCAAGAACTGCGGAGCATAAATTGGGAGCAGATGTTCTCAGGGAAATGCACGACAGCAATGTGGAGGTTGTTTAGGGAGCAGTTGCTACAAGTACTGGATAGGTTTGTCCCACTGAGGCGAGGAAAGGATGGTAAGGTGAAGGAACCTTGGAATGACAAGACGTGTGGAACGCCTAGTCAAGAGGAAGAAGGAAGCTTACTTAAGTTTGAGGAAGCAAGGATTGGACAGGGCTCTAGAGGTCCACAAGGTAGCCCGGAAGGAACTGAAGAATGGACTTAGGAGAGCTAGAAGAGAGTATGAGAAAACCTTGGCGAGTACGATCAAGGAAAACCCCAAGGCATTCTATGCTTATGTGAGGAGCAAGAGGATGGCCAGAGTGAGGGTAGGGCCAGTCAGGGATAGTGGAGGGAACTTGTGTATGGAGCCAGAGGAGGTAGGGGAGATCCTTAATGAACACTTTGCTTCAGTATTCACCAGTGAGAAGGACCTTGACGTTTGTGAGGACCGCATGAAACAGGCAGATATGCTGGAACAGGTTTATGTTAGGAAGGAGGATGTGCTAGAAATTTTGAAAAACATGAGGATAGATGAGTCCCCTGGGCCAGATGGAATATACCCAAGGTTGCTACGGGAAGTGAAGGAAGAGATTGCTGCCCCTTTGGCAATGATCTTTGCGTCTTCACTGTCCACTGGAGAAGTACCAGAAGATTGGAGGGTGGCAAATGTCATTCCCTTGTTCAGGAAAGGGAATAGGGATAATCCTGGGAATTACAGACCAGTCAGTCTTACTTCTGTGGTGGGCAAAATATTGGAGAGGATTCTGAAAGATAGTATTTATGATTATTATGAAAAGCACAGTTTGATTAGAAATAGTCAGCATGGCTTTGTGAGGGGCAGGTCACGCCTCACAAGCCTTATTGAATTCTTTGAGGATGTGACAAAACACATTGATGAAGGTAGAGCAGTGGATGTGGTGTATATGGATTTTAGCAAGCCATTTGATGAGGTTCCTCATAGCAGGCTCATTCAGAGAGTAAGGTGGCATGGGATTCAGGGAAATTTGGCAGTCTGGATACAAAACTGGCTGTCCAATAGAAGACAGAGGGTGGTAGTAGATGGGAAGTATTCAGCTGGAGCTTGGTGACCAGTGGTGTTCCACAGGGATCTGTTCTGGGACCTCTGCTCTTTGTGATCTTTATAAATGACTCGGATGAGGAAGGGGAAGGTTGGGTTAGTAAGTCTGCTGATGACACGAAGGTTGGTGGAGTTGTGGACAGTGTGGAGGGCTGTTGTAGGTTGTAATGGGACATTGACAGGATGCAGAGGTGGGAAAAGAAGTGGCAGATGGAATTCAACCCAGGAAAGTGTGACATGATTCACTTTGGAAGGTTGAATTTGAATGCAGAATACAGGGTTAATGATAGGATTCTCAGCAGTGTGGAGGAACAGAGGGATCTTGGGGTCCACATCCACAGATCCCTCAAAGTTGCTACCCAAGTTGATAGGGTTGTAAAGAAGGCGTATAGTGTGTTGGCTCTCATTGGCAGGGGAATTCAGTTTAAGAGCCGCAAGGTTATGCTGCAGCTCTATAAAACTCTGGTTAGACCACACTTGGAATATTGTGTTCAGTTCTGGTCACCTCATTATAGGAAAGGTGTGGAACCTTTAGAGAGGGTGCAGAGGAGATTTACCAGGATGCTGCCTGGACTGGAGGGCAGGTCTTATGAGGAAAGGCTGAGGAAGCTAGGGCTTTTTTCATTGGAGTGAAGAAGGATGAGAAGTGACTTGATAGAGGTGTACAAGATGATGAGATGCATAGATAGAGTGGATAGTCAGAGACTTTTTCCCAGGGCGGAAATGACTATTCTGAGGGGGCATAATTTTAAAATGATTGGGGGAAGGTATAGGAGAGATGTCAGAGGTAGGTTCTTTACACAGAGAGTGGTGGGCATGTGGAATGCGCTGCCAGCAGTGGTAGTGGGGTCAGATACTTCATAGACTTTTAAGCGACTCTTGGATAGGCACATGGAGGATAGTAAAATGCAGGGTATGCAGGGTAGATTGCTCTTAGTAGGATAATAGGTCGGCACAACATCGTGGGCCGAAGGGCCTGTAATGTTCTGTACCGTTCTATGTTCTATCAGGGGGACTGACTGTGATGTATATAAACTTTGACATACATTGAATTCAGCTGAAATATTATGCACATGAATTGCATTGGTGCTGGGTTAATTTTTGCTGCTGTGAATAATTTTATCTTTCCAGTGTTTGAACAGTTGTGAAGTATACGACTTGGGGTGACTGCAGAATTTTTCTAAAGCATTTTGAGAAAGACTTTGTAGTTGTGCAATAAATTAATGTGAAGGATGATGTGGTCTGTAGTCAGTTTATTATTTCTCTATCTGTTTACTTTCATAAATACTTTGGAATTATATTGCAAATAAATATTTACACAACAATCATCTAACACTAACCATTTGCTGATTGTATTGTGCATGGAGAGTTGAAACCACAAGTAACCTTCAGTTGTAGTATTATTAGAAATGGGGATAATTGTACCAAGTCCATGGATCTAATTAGTTCCATTTTTTTTGAAACCTACCTTTTATTATCTACTAATTCGATTTCCTATCATTATTCAAAGTTAATCTGCAAAATCTAATAAGGCATTGCAGGTAAGTAGAATTGATTCCAGTGTAGAGATTTCTCTATAGTTGAAGAGCTGGCAGGTGCCAAAACTGAGCTCCAATGCATTAGTGTAGGACGATGTAATTAAGGTTATAGAGGTTTACATAGGCATTTTCCATTAAATCTCTAGATCAGAATTTATAATGTGTTAAGTTGAAATGCAAGACTTTGAAGGTATTGCAAATTTTACTGAAGTAACTTTGAGTATAGGAGTTGGGACGTTATTTTAAGGTTCTACAGGACGTTGGTGAAGCCTCTTCTGGAGTCTGTGTCCAGTTCTGGTTTCCCTGCTACAGGAATTATTATTAAGCTGGAGAGGATTCAGAAGTGGTTTACCAGGATGTTGCCGGGAATGGAGGGTTTGAGCTACAAGGAGAGGCTGGATAGGTTGGGACTTCTTTAACTGGAATGTAGGAGTTTGAGAGGTGACTTTATAGAGGTTTATAAAATAAAGAGGGCTTTAGATAGGGTTACTGGTAGTTGTCTTTTCCCTAGGATGGGGGATTTCAAGGCTAAAGGGTCTGTTTCAAAACTGAAGGGTTTGTTTCTGTGCTGTATGACTTTTGAAAGGTGTTTGGCACGCTTGCCTTCATTACTCAGTCCTTTAAGTATAGGACTTCGGAAGTCATGTTGAGGTTGTTCAGGCCTCTTCTGGAGTACTGTGTCCAGTTCTGGTTGCCCAGTTATGGGAAGGATATTATTAAGCTGGAGAGGGTTCAGAAGTGATTTACCAGGATGTTGCCAGGTATCGAAAGTTTGAGTTATAAAGAAAGGCTACATAGGCTGGGACTTTTTTCACTGCAGCTTAAGAGATTGAGAGGTGACCTTATAGACAAGTTTATAAAATCATGAGGGCTGTCGGCAGGGTTAATGGTAGTTGGCTTTTTCCTAGTTTGGGGGATTTCAATACTAGGGGGGTACATTTTTAAGGTGAGAGGAGGGAGATTTAAAAAAGACATGAGGGGCAAATCTTTTTACACATGGTTTGCATGTGGAATTAACATCCTGAGGAAGTGGTGAATATGGGCACAATTACAACATTTAAAAGACATTTGGATAAGTAAATGAATAGGAAAGGTTTGGAGGGACATGGCCCAGGAGCAGGCAGATGGCATTAGTTTAGATTGGGATTATATTCAGCATAGACTAGTTGGACCGAAGGGTCTGTTTCTGTGCTGTATCATTCTATGACTCTATGACACATTCAAACAAATGTTTGGCCAGTCCACCATTATGCAAAAGAGGGCAATTACCATAATGCTTGTGCACAACACTGCTCAATAACATACTTCTAACGCATTTTAAAGTGATATTGCCTCCTAGTCAGCCTATTTATACCAGGGCTTCTTTCAATCAGTTTATCTTTCAATATCCCTGGATTCTAGATTTAAAGCCACCATATGGGTTTGATTCATCAATTGGATAAAAAACAAAGTTAATCCAAGTTTTACTGGCCACAATGATTACTATATAAAGTCCAACAAATTGAAATTTAGCAGAACATACTAGGATATTCTTCAGAGTTCAGACACCCAGGTCTGATCAGCCGTACTAATCTCTTATCAGACCTCGTGGAATAATACCAGGAAACTATAAGTGAACAATCAACCAAATTAACATCTTGCTGGAACATGACAATTTGTTAACTTTCTTCAAACCTGTGTCAGGGGCTGGAGCTGATTTGCTTTGAGAATTGCAACATTGAGGAAAGATTGAAAGGAGTTTGACAGTCTCAGGTAGAGCAAGGAAAAAATTCTGAGAAAATTTCTCATTTTCGGAAGTTAAGACATTATCTATCTTTATTTCCAGTAATGACAGAAAAGGTAAAAATTTTGATTAGTAACGTTTATGTCTGAATAATTAATGCATTCATATGGTATAATGTATGTTTCTTGTACAACATTGACCTGAAGCAATAATTTGGTTTAAGCCACATTTAAAAGTAAAGCAGCATAAAGCAGTATAAATCTGTACAGCATATGCACAGGAAAATTGCCAGTTGGAATTTCTACCCTCTTGTCATTTATTAATAGATATGTGGTGGCTTCATCCTCTTAACACTTGGGATATAACCCCTTTCGTAGTTCCCAGCTCAAGTGCTATCTCTTTAATACAACTGCTACAGAAATTAAACTGATGAATAGTCTGGCTCCAAATGTTGGATTATGATTTTTGGTGAGCATCAAGTGTTCCATCTAATCAGGATAGAAAGAAATTGGAAAGGGATCTAATGGTCTTTTTTTTTAAACTTGATATTTTTATTTTAGAGAAAAGTGCTGGTATATACAGAGAAATAGCAAACCAAAGCAGCCAAGCACAGAATACAGGAACCAAATGATCACACTCTGCCTTTCACCAATTTCATTATATCGAACCCAAGAGTTTTCAATGACCCCTCTCCAACCTACTCATCTACTCAGCTCAAATCATTCTCAAAATATGATATTAACAAGCCATGGTTGTACATAACCGTCAGGGTCAATGGGAAACTGCAGATGCAGCTCAGTCCCCAATGTCATGCACCAGGTCCTAAATCACCACAACAATGTAGTGCCTCTTTTATTTAAAATAAGGAAGGTATAACATATGTCACATATTTTGCAGCTGAACAGATTAAGTATTTTTCTCATGGAACATGGCGTTCTGTGGAATTCTTTTAAGTTTTCTCCTTGTTGCTGATTTAGCTAATTTCAACAAAGGGACTGCAATTTGCCTGTACTGATGAGTCAATTAAGAGTTAACAAGGTGTAGAGCTGGATGAACACAGCAGGCCAAGCAGCATCAGAGGAGCAGGAAGGCTGACGTTTCGGGCCTACACCCTTCTTCAGAAAAAAAAAGAAAAAAAAAACAAGTGTTTCTAAATGGAATTGATTTTTATCTCTCTTATCCCAGAGGTTCAGAAAGACTGTTCCATCAGGGAGAATTGGGCAAAAGGGGCTTTGTCTGGGGACAAGGTTATTTCATGAGTGTCTGGTTCCTAATCAAGACCCCATCCTGCAGCTTGTGTTAGGAGCTGATGATTGGAGACTTTCCATCCCAACTCAATAAACACAGCATGTCCACTGGACTGCAGGTCCAAGAAGGCAGCTCACTATCACCTTCTCCAGGGCAGCTAGGGATGGGCAATGACTGCTGGGCCCAGCTACTGATGCCCACATCCCATGAGTGTATATGAAAGTAACTGTCACATGTGGAGACACAGCAGAGACTGATATGTGTTCCACAAGAGCACAGAGCTCATGGCGAATCAGAAACATTTCAATTTTGTTTGAGTGTCTCTCTCAGTAATAGGGCACTGCAGCCTGTGCTGGAGGGCCATGGATAAAAGCAGCTAGACTCAGCTGGAGATAGCAAGAACTGCAAATGCTGGAGTCAGAGATAACACAATGTGGAGC
>NC_063365.1:5186757-5245502 GCF_021869965.1 Rhincodon typus | reverse complement strand
TGGCCTGCTGTGTTCATCCAGCTCTACACCTTATTATCTCAGATTCTCCAGCATCTGCAGTTCCTACTATCTCTGAGTCAATTAAGAGTGTTGGAAGAGAATTATGAGAAGCAAAAATCTGCAATTAGGTTTCCTTCTCCTGATTACTACCTAGTGATCAAGGTTGGAAGATGATGGGGTGGAACTGTAGATCTTGCTAGTAAAGACTGTTCACATTCAGCCCCAATGAGTTGCCATTTGAATGACTACCATATGGACAAAGAGAAATGAACCACAGCATGAATCAGCACCTTCAATAGAGAAGGGAAGATGAGAAATACATTGCGTAAGCTCAATCTAGAATAACTTTTTTGCAAAATCACAGTGATATATGTTATACATTTCAATCACAATCTTTACTCAAATCCTTCTATCCCAGTTATTATTTTAATTTACCTTCAGCTCAATCTAGCTATGTTTTACATTTTACCTCCAAACGTTAAACATGTGAGAAGATTCTTGGTAATCTCATTTCTGAAGGAATGCTCACACAATACAATTACCAAAGAATAGCCTGTCTAACTGTTTTTTACAGAATTGTTTGGGTAATCATTCCTAATATACATTCGTCTCAATTCTCTGCTCATAGCCCCTCATCTTCACTGTCCCAAAGAAAAACCTTTCATGTATTGGTTATTTGGATTCAATTGCTGGTTGCCTTAACTGAGCTTAGTCTGGGGACGCAGCACAGTGTACAGTGCCTAGACTTTAATGGGATTCAGTCTGAATTATTTAGCACTATTTCCTTTTGTTATTTTCATTATCATGACCCAATCTTAAAATGTCTAATATGAATCCAAACAGAAACCCAGACG
Source organism: Rhincodon typus (assembly GCF_021869965.1). Taxonomy (NCBI): domain Eukaryota; kingdom Metazoa; phylum Chordata; class Chondrichthyes; order Orectolobiformes; family Rhincodontidae; genus Rhincodon; species Rhincodon typus. The sequence continues at coordinate 5,244,648 of NC_063365.1, read as the reverse complement.
AAAAGCTAACGTTCCTACCATGCTGGGCTGCTTTGTGAGAGAAGCTAAGCAATAACAGATCAACTATTTAAACAGTATTACAGGAACTCTGTTCACCTTCCACAAGGATTTGGACTATGTAATGGGAATGAAGTTGGGTGAGGATCACACAACAATGAGAGACTAATAGTTGTACTTGAAATTATTAGTTAAGTAACTCATCAAATGAGCAGGTATCAGCTTTCCGCTTATATCTATCAGACTTGGATGGGACAAGTAATTATGGGCCAGGACTTTGGTGGATGGTCACCAACAGTATATAAGTCACACGGTCAAAGATGTTGCACTGCCCATTTCAATAAACTAGGCAGTCACCTGTGACTGGCAAAATGAACAAATTGTCTTTGCCAGGAGATGTAATGTGTTGTTTATTCTCGAAAATCATTCCCATTTTCTTTAAATCCTTTGCTTCCCTGAAGACTCACAGTTTGACCTACAGTCAGCCTCAACAGTGTTGTGCAAGCATTCCCCCAAGCTATACAGCACCTACCATTTTAACTTTTATCGTTGAAACACTAACAGTCCTCTAAAACTGCAATCTTTCTCAAACACAAGGAAGCTCACAGTGTATTAATTCCCTAAAATCTCTTTGAGAGGAAGTCAGAGATACAAAATTTGACTCTTTGTACAGAAACAGGACTTTTAGCATTTTATTGGCAGAGATACCTTCATACATGGAGTAGTACTGTGCTGCTTAGAGCACTACAATACAACAGAGGAGGGATGTAAGGCTAAGGACACTCAACAAGCACTTTGTTTAACTTGTTTTGAAGATTTGATGTTCTCATACTACTTTTTTATAGCAACTATTACAGTAATATGTTCTTTTGCTTTATTTAGTAATTCTATCTTCAAGTGTCTTATTACACGTGGGCAGTTTAACCTTTAATATTAAGGATCTGTGCAGACAGACCATGATGCCATTTGCGCAATTTGGCAAAGCGTGGACCTTTTACTTCATGTTCAAACTTTTCCCTGTGGCATAGAGAAAGAGAGAAAAAGAGAGGAGGAGAAGAGTAAGGCATTAGGGAAAACGGCCTCCACTCTTCTGACCTTACAACTGTATAGCAAGCAAAACTAATGCATTACACAAATGACAAGATTTAAAAAATGTCCCCAACTGATCCAATGTTGCAACAAAGACAAAGATGTTTTGCACATCGGTTTTTGAACCATTAAGACCGTTTAAATGGTACCCTTTACATGGAAAGAAGTTGATCATTTTTATGTAGAATCAGAAACTATGTAAGCAACCCCCACGAATTAGTGTAGATTTGGCAGGATACATTTATGGATTTGGGGAAGTGGGGACAGGGTAGTAATGGTGGCAGCACCAGTTTGGGGGTTTTCGTTGGAAACACAGATCTTTTGGAAAGCACCATGATACAATGGTAATGCCTCACTGCAGTCACCAAACCATAACTACCTCATTAAACAGTGTGTACTTAGAGAATGATATTCTTTCATTGTTGGCACAAACACATACCTACAGAACCCTGAATGTTTGTCATAAGTGGAACCCGATGTAGGATTCTTCATCCAATTTCAATATTTTCATTTAAAGTTTTAAGTTAATTGTTTGTTATCTCAATAACCCCAACTTTCTATAATTGACTAACGTTGAATTTATTGCTAAGTGTATAAATGCATTTTAACAGTAATATGCCTGAAGTATGTGCTAAGTGGGCCAATGACTGCTGCTTTTGCCAGAAGCCTACCTTGATCTTTTCATCGCATCCTCATCTGGATCTTGCACTAGAAAACAAAAGATCTAAATGAATTACCATTCCTAGTGAAACATGCTCACATACCTATTTACATATTCGCAGGGCTCCAGGTTAAATGCTAATCCTAATAATCTGTTTGCAGAGGATGTTTCATGAGAAGATGAAAGTTGCCCTATTCTAAATATATTTGGGTTCAGTCTTTACGAAACTTAACCTCAGAAATGGGTCTAATCTGATGTTGAATCTCAACACATGCCAAGTATTGGCAGTAAAATCTGCCCAAAGACCAGCTAATGTTCAATTTGATCAATGTTATTACAGCTTGACAGCAACACCATTCAATAATTAAAGGATGAAAAATTAAAATAAATTCTGCATCTCTGTGAGCTAGACTTGAATGCAAGAAAATAAAGGGAAATGGCCCCACCCAGTTTCATCAGAGAGGAACAAATATTCTACTCTCTTCCTGGGTTGTGTTGAAGACAGGATCTGACAGTTTACCACATTGCACCATCCAGCTCCATTAAAAACAGGATTTCTATGAGGATATCACAGTCCTGCTTAAAAAGGAAAGAGGAGACCAACAAAAAGGAGAACTTCATACTGAAAAGGTCATATCCTACAGTCCCTTAGATCAGATGTGCACAGGGTGGATTTACTCTTGCACTTCTACAGAAGTTCTCCATTCCTATTTTTGGTAAAATAAATTTATTTTGAGTGGTTTACACTACATGCATCAAATTTTTTAATCTTCAAAATGGGAGATGGATCATTTAAACAGAAGTGTGTACTAGATATTAGACGGTGATTCTATTGAGTTGGAGACCTGGGTATGACGAGGGGAGAGAGATACATTGAGAAAGGGAAGAATATTTATTAAATAGTCACTTTATAAATTAACTAACACTTTATTTTTAAATTCTGACCTATTTCAGAAATTTTTTAAACATGTTATTTTTGAATGAAGAAAAATTAAAATTCCAGAGTTTTGGCATTAAATGTGTAGTAAGAGCAGACGTGTTATTTTCTTTCACTGGTATCATTCCTTGATTGTTAATTTCTTAAAACCCCTCAGAATTCCCACTCACCTGGGCACTCTGCTCAATGATAATCTGCATCACAGTCCATCCCAGCAAGGTTGGTACATCTGCTGGAATTTAGCTGTTAATTGGGGTGCCTGTTGGAGCTATGCTGGGTCTCTAACTGGCAATGACATCATGCACATATTGCTTAAATGTTCATGGGAGGATGGAAAAGGCAGAAATTATTTTGTACCAGCCAGTGGGTCAGTTTTGTTCATTCTTGAGGTACTGGGGAGCGCATGATGATGAGCAGGGTCAGACTGCCAGTAGGCCAGGGCTAAGTATTTACTCCTACGTTTTCAGCAGTGCTATAGTATAATTGTACAAGTAGCATAGAGGAGCACCAGATTCCTGGCTAAATACAGTGAGCATGCATGCCCATACATTTGCAAATCCATTTTGCTCCGGTGATAGCAGATTATATAAAAACAACACAATGACATCATTACAGTGGCCAAAACTGTCCTAATTATGATGCTTAATTTCTTCTATTCTTTCACATGGCTTGGGTATTGCTAGCATTTTCTGCCCATCTCTAATTGCAAGGTGCTGTAAGCCACCTCTTGAATCACTAAAGTCTATGCGGTGTAGTTACACCTATAGTGCCATTAGGGAGGGAGTTCCAGAATTCTGACCCAGCGACACTGAAAAAATGTGATATTGTTTCAAGTCAGGATGGGTATGGCTTAGAGGGAACTTGACAGTGGTGTGTTCCCAGGCATCTATTGCCCTTGACCTTATATCTGGCAGAGGTCACAAGTTTAGAAGGTGTTGTTAAAGGAAAGCTATATTCTGCTTGATGCCTTCCAATATGGTCCCATTTTCACCTTCCATGAGACAATTGGTATGCACCCTAGAAAGTGTTACAGAAAATTTTACTAGTTTAAAATAATAATTTTATTTATCCAAGAAGTAAACATTTTCATAGATCTTAGGAGAAGAAGAAGACATCTTACTCCATAGACATGGTAAAGTAATTGCTTCCATTGAGAAATCGCAAGCAAAGTGCACAGTAAAGCTTCCTCCACACTGCCCCATCAAGCATCCTGTGTTGGTACAGCATGAGTTTGATTAAAATGGAAGGCCCTCTCAGCACTGGTAAGTCAAGCATTTGTGGATCTGGCACAGAGTAAAGTTTCCTCTCCTCTGTCCTATCAAGCATGTCAGGGTCAGATGCAGTAAAAGTCAGTTACAGAGTAAAGCTCCCTCCACTCTGCCTAAGTAACCTCATAGAAGCACCTTTTACTGCACTATTCCCTATAGTGAGACTGATCATTTGGTGTGAACCACAAGCCACTTCACTTTGTGGACCTGTACCCGGTGAGAACCAGGATAATTCTAGGTCAGCTCACTTCATTTAGGACCAGCAGAAAGAAAGAAGGCTTTTATCTCACCAGTTTGTACTGGATGTAACCTCAAGTTTCATTAGTAATGTGGTCTCTGTGTGCACCACTCACTTCTCCTCACTTCAATTAACAGAATGAAAGCTCCTCTATACTTACAGTATTGTGTTCCAGTCATCTGAGCAAGGATACGGAAAGATTTGGACTGCAAATTGGCAGCCCGGCGAGTCCATTCATCCAGCTCCTGCTGGTGAGTCTGCTGGGGCTTGTTAGAGTTACGAACAACAGCCTGGTAGACTGGAGAGGTACTGTCGACTAGAGCATCTTTAACATGTAGGTTACTGCAATAACAGAGAGAGTTTCATTTTACAATGACACATCCTAACCCCTAACATTTCTCCAGCACTGGCAAACCCAGCATCTGCCACAGTATTCATCTGTGGTCGTGTTTATTCAGTTGGAGAAAGACATTTGCTAGCTCTTCTTTAGGTCCATAAATACCCTTTGGTCAACAACAAAAGTTTTTGAAAAAACCATTTTCAGAGGTACAAAATGTTTCCTCATTGTCCATTTTCTAAGTGCAGCTTACAAAAGGTTTGGGTAAGCCCTCTCCAAAGCCTGTGCAGGTGAAATTTCAAAGCAGGCTCCTGGAAAGAACACAATGTCATGCTGTAGTTAGTACCCTCCATGTTGAATAGGAAACCTTTTTCATGGCCGCCGGGATGCCCAGGGAAAAAGTGAAGTTGCATCCACTCTTTCAGTGACAGCGTATGTTACAGTTCTCAAACATATGCTACCATTGATCAGCTTTGCAAAAAAAATGTAATGTTTGAAAAGAACCAGCATACAAAATTTAAGTAAAAGAATATAATTCTGAATTATTGAAATTCACCAACCCTTTCCATCAGCAAGCATGAATTAATGTCTAAGTTTCAGTTGTGTCCAGTTATATTAGATCTGGAATGGTGGAATTACCGAATTGGGTTAACAATGGTATTAAACAAATCAAATAGGACCTAAAGTAAAATCAGCTCTGATTTAAGACAGACCTCATGTATACTCCCTCCCCTTGCCCAAGACAAAATAACACTGATCAGTGTGCCCATTAATACAGGCCAGAAGCCACTGGTCAATTATGCAGCAGCTGCCATTTTTTCCGGGTGGCAGTAAGGGTGACCTTAAATAAGGAAATAAGTCTTCAGGCCAAAATGTAGGCCACCCTTCCTTCCCCCAAAATGTTTAATGCTAATTAGTCTTAAATATGATCTGATTCCATGAGAGAAATTCGAATTCATCAGTCAAAAACATTTCCCTCACCCTCCAAAAAAAAGGAGACATTCAATTTTCTTTGTTATTGTCTACCGTTTGTATTTCCACAAGTTTAAACTCTTACATCAGTGCTGGTTTTGTTCAATTACCTAAAATGACTATGGTGAACACCCTCACTTCACAAGCTGGTGCACAGACTCAAGTCCCAGTGACAGGCAAATGTTAAATCGGTATAAGCCTGGTGGTCAGGTGGCAGGGTGAGTGGACCCACTGGAATTGAGCAGGATGGAAGGGAAAACAAAATAATTTGTCTCTAAACAGTGTTTTCAGGTGGGTTTAATACAGAGTGGGTAGTTGTGGAGCAGTGAGTTGGCTTTCTTACCCAGCTGTCCAAGGTGAGAGAGGATTGGAAAGCAAGACGGAAGAAAGAAAAAAAAAATGTAGGAATGGTGGATAATGCAAGGTTCTGAAGTGTGAGCCAACTTTTTATGAAAACAATTTTGAAGTCAGTTAGTTAAGTACTCACCTCTATATCAATGTGGGTCACCTTTCTTCTGTTCCAGACTGGGACTCATCAGCTGGTTATAGTTGGCTTGAAAGACAAGTCTTAGCTAAATGTCCACATTCATCTAGGTTGCTTTTGGCTACTCACAGATAACATATCCTCACCCTATCTCTTCCTGCAGAAGCCAATGAGTAGGGACAAGAGCATGGCATGCAATTAACCAACCAAGTCCAGAGTCCAGAAACTGTACATTTAGATCAACCATTGCAAGCAGATTTGTAATGCTTTTCATTTTCTGAAATGGGGTGGGGTTTCCATAAGATGTAGGGGCAGGAATAGGCCATTTAAGGTCTTGAGCCTGCTCCACCATTCAATAAAATCATGACTTAGTTTCCACCTACTTTCCCGCACTATCCTTCATTTCCTCAGTGTGCAAAGACATTAGAAGTGGAATGAGTGTATCATGATCCCCACCTCCTTTTAGAGTTGCTCCATCCCAATAATGGAGTTATTTCAACCATAATTTAGACCTTGATCATATGGATGAGAATAAAGCAACTAAACTGAATCAAGTCCAGATATCTTAAAACAGGGAAGGCAATTATTCTGTGCGATGAACGTCCAGGCACATTTGACCTATCTAAATCACATATAAAGTTTATAGTAAAGGAGCAACTCTTTAAAAATGTGGTATAGGTTGAAATTAAAAAATGAGCTGCAAAGATGATTGGACTGACAGGCAGTAAACAGCACTATGAAATATTACAAGTAGTTGCCAACCTTGGATCTTTAGGTCAAGGGACATTAATAATTTTCCCAAAAGCTGGGATGTTGAAGTTAAGTATGGAATACTGAAAATTAAATCCAGTTTGTACATATCAGTTAAAGAATTCAGAATCAGGACAAAAATATCAGATGAACTTCCATTCTATGTTATATGTATAATAGCAAACAAAATTGCATTCCATCATCATCAACATCCATCGGGTGTTGGGACAACTACCAGTCAATGCGACCTTAATTTCTACATCGAACTGAACATTCCCTAGCAGCCAACAGTCAACAAATGGCCAGAAAACAAAATTACTGTCGACGTTGACAGGAAAGGAATGTCTGTACCTCAGATAGATTCTCAGTAGAGTTTTATAGACAGCATATAGAATACGTGACCCAAACAAAAACAGGCTAAAAATTTTAATTCTTCATAGGCATGTCTCAAACATCTTGGATTTGCTTTAATACTCGCACACAGTCCTCATTCAGAAGGTAAACCACAGATAAACAGCACTATGCTCAACTGACCAGTACCTTAAAAATGTATTGTCTGACTATTTAACCAGCAGGTTTTGTATTCTGAAGTTACTCTTCGTTATCACCTGCTTTCTTTAATCATTTTTTGCCTGAAGTCTCATTTCCCTGCTACAGTCATATTTAGTAAAGAATGCTATCAGCAATGCCCGGCTGTTACCTCTTAATATCAACAGAAGTTTCATCATCAATTCATTGGTATAAACATTGTATGTAATTTTCTCAGGAAGGTCAGTGGCCCCAAAGCAAAACAATGCTAATGTATGAAGATTTCATCATAAAATCATTTAGCCCATTACTTGACAATGTCACAGTGAAGCCCTGTTGCTATTCCTGTCACTGGGGGCATCATCATAAGAGTCAGTACAGTCAATACATAGGAATGGATCATATAGACAATTTTGCAGTTGGTGTTACTTTAATTACTGTACACATTTCGCAGAAATGCTTTCATTCAGCAAATGTCAGTAGAACTACTAAACAATGTTAGAAAATCTCACACTTTTCAAAATAAGTATGGAACAGACAAATTTGATTTATGGTTGGCTAGGACAGCTGAAACTAATTTTTTTGGTCTCCAGCCATCTTTCACATCTCCAAAATAGCCTAACCACATCATTCCACTATCTCTGTGGATGACATGATAGATTCCCCTTGGTATTTTGTTATGTTTTAAACAATTGTAGCCTTTTTGACAACACAACCTTTTATGCATATGTCAGACTAAAACACAGCTCTCTGCCAATCGATAACTTACATTTCTTTTAAGATTAATATACTATGAAGTTTGTACCTCCTCAGATACAAACTCATATGATTAAACAACCTTTATCAATGGTTGCACAAAACATTCCAACAGTCTCCAACCTTCTACTCAAGACATTCTTGAGTGCATTCCTGATTATAGTCCACTCCAAAACGTTAAAGCAGTTATACTGTATACAAAAGTTAATTTTGTCACTGGGTGGTTTTGAACCATGACACCAAACACTGATAGTGGTAGTTAGCTCAGGTTAGCAAATATCAAAATCAAATGAATTTCTGGCTTATACAGTGAAAGAATCTATAGATTAGGGACAACCTATGGATTGATTTGGTAGTTTTAATATATGAGTTATAGTATATATTACACACTCAGTTCAACATTCCATGCAACATTTTGGGAATTGTAAGGGCAGACATCAGCATTTTAGGTTTACACTGATTTATACCAAATTAAAACAAGTGCAAAAACACTGCAGGAAGAATTCCTCATACACCTTAAGTTTTCTGGATAATATTTGAACTCACTTGTGTGTGCTGAAGGTATGCATTAGGAATGCAGGATACCTCAGGAACATGAAAACAACGTTTGGTCCCAAAAAGCCACCAAATTGTTGAGAACACCAAATGTTGACACCTCTGTGGCTCATTTATACCTGGTATCTTATTCCTTTAGTCTATTATTATGTATAAAACAGATTGGTCGAACATCTCTGTCTTCTTTTAATATTTTAATATTTAAAGTTTGACTTCCTCATCTGTGGTATCAATGGTGACCGTGATCAACTTTGGTGATATCCTTTCATATCTCACTTCTGTTAAGGTACAATCCAGTTTCCCTAACCTTGTCTTTAGTTTAAATTCTCAAAAAAACTGTCAACTTTTTTGCCTTGCACTGCACTCTCTCTTAGGACATAACACCTTTCCTACACAATTAAGAACCCTGACATCAACCAATGATTCTGTTCCTGTTTGGTTGATCTATACCCACCTTCCCATAACTACTGGTTTCTTTATTCTACTATTCTATAAATGAAATCCAATATGCTGTTTGCCAGGTTAATGGTAGCTGCCAGCTGGGCTGATTATGTTTGCAACAGTTACCATAAATTCACTTTTCTAATTAATATGCTGCTTTGCCATTTCATTAAGCCCATAGTCTTAAGTTTGGACTGGTTACTTTGTATTTATCTACTTTAAACTCTGCTGGTCAAGGTATATATTTTTTGAATCGCAAAGGATAAACAATGCCCATAAATAAAAAGGTCAATTTCTGAAACAGTATCCAGATGAACAATGGTTCATTAGGTGAAACAAATAACTGATGATACCCATCATTTTAGGAGGCTTTCATAAGTACATTATAGAAGTCAATTGCAGGCATTGCCTTCATACCATCAGATAACTAACCAGAGGTCAGCTTTACATTGCAGATTGTCAAATAGGCACAGATATATTATATGCAAACACTTCCACCTCTCATCACCATGCCCTAATACAAACATCAAACTGACATTAATAAAGCTGTCTGAAAAACACTGTGGTCCTGTCCCATTTCAGCCAAATCCTGTGAATTTGGACTAGCACATCATGTATTTCTCTTTAAGTCCATTAGGTCTACATTCACCTTACAGAACATTAAATGGCTTATTCTATTGGTTTATTTAAACACTTTGTGAGGCCTCTCTCTACATTGCAAGCTTCCAAGTTAGAAGCAGGTGGACTAGGGTAACACGAGACCATGAAAAGTAGGCCTTCACACCACATCCCATGAAACTGGGCTTCTTTGTACCCATTCAATTGCAACTACTGTGACTAGCATCAAACAACTGGCAGCACAAATTCCCCTTCCAAAAATATTAATGCTGTCAAGAGTCTAACAATTGAAAAGATGACAAATGGTCACCTTTCAGATTATTTGTTATTGATGGGGGTGGGAACAGTAAAGTGCTTTTAGAAAATATTCAGATTTTTTTTCCCTAAAAGTAGAAATCTAAAATGAAGATGTCATGACACAATTTCAATGCAAAACAAAAAACAGAAATTCCCACCTCCCCGATCTATGATTGAAATGGTGTCTCTGGCCCATGTGAGTTTAGTACAGATTGTGTTAAGAAACAATAGTATGGTTAGGAAAGATGGACCTACTTACGCAAATGGAGGTTCAGGACCACTGAGGGTCATATGATCAAACACCACCAGGGCATTGATCATTGGTGTCCATGATTATTAGGAGGTAGGTTGGTTTGATTGACAAGTAACAAAAAGTGACAATGACAATTGTGTGTTAGAAATGGGAATGGTGGAGGGGGTGAGAGAGTGGGGTAGGTGGGGTTGGAGGTGGTTGGTTGGGGTTGGAGAAAGAGAAGCAACATACAATTAGAATAAAATACTGGTCTACCAAACAAAACATGAAAATATCGCAACACAAATCCCTGATCTACAGAGGATTTTCAACATTGTCAACAATTCAGGAGACCTCAGTGAGCTATCCATAGGGGAGAGCATATAATTACAAGGAGAACTTACACTACATAACCTGTTACCACAGTGAAGGTACAATCAGATAAGGCCAGTTTCAGATATCATCAGTGTGGAAAACTCTAAAAGATGTTACACTATAAAGGTAACATGAGACCATTTGCAAAACGTGAGTCTTAATATAAAAAATCTTTTATATCATGAATCTGAGTTCAATGCTTTTTCCCCTTTTGCTTGTTAAATGATGGATCCGGTTTAGTACCCAACGTTGAGCACTTCCAAATCAATATACATTGTTAGATTGATGGTACAGATCTCTTTGTACAATGTCCCAATTTCAACCATTTTCTACCACCATTGTCACTCTTCCAACTTGAACAGGGGCCAATTCAGTGGACTGTAAGTAGCATTATCAATTTAATACCCAATAAAAATATGGGCTGCTCTGAATGCTTGATTCCCAGGAACTGAGGCAACCTTGAGTAAACTCATTTCACTGAGAACAACCAACAAAAAGTTAATTCCATTTTCTATGTTCAAATACTATGGCAGTGAATTACATCCCTCAATCAACTTAAAATCAACAGCAGCGATTATATTCAATGCTCCAGCTTGTTTGACGAAGTACAAGAATGATTGATGATAGCCTGAAATTCAAAATGGCATGGGAATTTCAGGCTGGCAAGACAGTGCAGTTCTTTCAAGATAGGTGAGCATTCAGCCACAGGCAGATAGATTATACCAGTTGGAGAACATACCAGTCATTTATTTAACACATGTACCAGTTATTACTGACTCTATGACAACCAAAGGGAGCCTTACAAACTGAAACCTTTACCTAATAGTAAACAATGCAATTATCAGTAAAACTTCACTCATGACATGAACTTTTAAAACCCAATCTAAAATGTAAGTAATGTATCAAATTGTGTTGACAATTAAGGCCCCTCTGCCAAGGTCAAGGCTGCAAAGAAAGGAGACACATTATGATTTCAACCTCTGACTGACCCCTAAGGAATCCTTCCAAGTGTTCAATGCCAGATGTAGGCAGCACATATACAGTCAAATGTACATATACAAACACACAGGCTACATCTACAGACAGCTCATGTGCCATGGAATAAGTTGAATAGGTTGGATAAAGCTGTTGCACAGAGAGACTCTGAAGAGCAAAGTTCCTAAGAAATTCTGAAAATTAAACTCACTAATGTCTGTTCTATTCACAGCGCTAAAAAATAAAACTACACAAACCCAGCCAATAATTTCATGATGGGCAGTTGGCCCTTTTGCTTCACTTGAATACCTGGACCTGATAGGATGCAAGGGAGATCTGGTGTCAAATCCTGGCTCTTGCCACTCAAACATGTCAAACAGGAACCATTCCTTTGATTTTGCCCTGTGGGCAATGGGCTGAGATGGGCAGTTTATGTTGAATACAGGCACAGAAACAGGCCATTGAGCCAAACCATCCTTTGCCATTGAGCAACACTAAGGGAGAAAGGAAGCACAGAGAAAGATGAGAAAAAACATACATCAAGATGGCAGCTGCAAATCAGTGCTTCATTGCTGAAGTTTGTATTTCTGAGGCCAGACACCTCTCCAAATGTCCAGGTTCAACACTAGTTCCCAGTCTCTTTTGTTTTTAAACCCTCATGGCAATGGACTCTCTGCAGAGTTTGAAAGGACATGTTCCCAAAGGAATTGCTCAACCTATCAGGACAGAAGTTAATTTTTCATTTGCTATCATCAATTAATTACCATCTTTTAACTATATGTTAACCAGTTCAAACAGCCTTATTCTTTTTGTCTATAAGCTTCAAAGATACACTCTGGTTCCTTAGGGTCTTTGCATGCAGGCAACAGATCTTAGATTCTCTTAGCCTACCTTGAAAGATCACTGCCTCTGGCATGAGCCTGGCCAGCAATGGCATCCATGATGGCATCTTGGGAGTACATGCTGATGGGGGTGTTATACTGGGCATGGATGATGGTGGCCTTTCCACCAGGACCTTTCACTTCGATGGGCTTGTGTGTGGACAACACAGAATCCTTCAGGACGTTGGGGTTGAAATGATCCGTAAACTCACTATCAGTCGTGGGAGTGAGAAAGGACAGGAGAGCAAATGGTGAAAGGAAGAAAGCAATGCAGGGAAACATATCTCTGGTGAGGGAGAGAAGCGGCAGTGGGTAAGCAGAAGTTACTTGTACCTCCCTGTTTCTGATTCCAAATTCAGATCCCAGGAGGAAATTACATATGCTTGTATGAAAAGACAACTTGCCAATCTTCTATGTAAGCCCCTCTATTTCAATTCCCTCATTCTGAGGCTTAAATATGCTGACTATTGTACATCCTTTTGGGTCCCACTTTTAATATCTTATTGATGGTTGGGCTAAAGGATGACATTTGATAAGGTGCCACAAGATACAAGCTCACGGATGTTAGTGGTAATGTATGAACTTGGATAGAGGATTGGTTTACACAAAGAATACAGTCGGGATAATGTGGCTTTTTCAGGTTGGAAAGACAACAATTAGAGTGCCACAAAGATTAATCATAAGGCCTCAATTGTTTATTATCTATATTGACAACTTGGAAGAGGGGGCAGAATGTAATGAATTTGCTGATGATACAAGAATAGGTAGGAGGGCAAGTTGTAATGAAGACACACTGAATCTGCAAGGGGATATACATAGGTTCAGTAAGTGGGCAAATACTTGGTGGATAGAGCTTAAAGTGTGAGGTTGAACACTTTGGTAGGAAGAATCAAAACCAGAATACTATTCAAATTGATAGAGACTCCAGAAAAGTGCAACACGTGGATCTGAGTGTTCTTGTGCATGAAGCTGCAGCAAACAATTAAAAAGGCAAATGGAATTTTGATCTTTATTGCTAGCGGGTTGGAGTTTAAAAATAGGTAAATCTTGTTACAGTTGTAAAGGGTATTACTGAGGCTGCAGCTGGAGAATTGTGCACAATTTTGGTCAATATATTCAAAAAAGGATAGACTGGCATTGAAGACAAGACAAACGAGACTCATTAGGCTGATTCCTGAGATGAAGGGGGTGACTTATCAAGAACAGTTAAACAGGTTAGGACTTTATTCATTTGAGTTTAGAAAAAATGAGGGGTGACCTTATTGAAACATGCAAGATCCAGGTGGGTTTCACAGGGTAGATCTTGAGAAGATGTTTCTGCTAGTGGGAAATCTTAAATTTGGGACATAGTTAGAGAATCTCGTAAAACTGAGATATGAAGGAAAGGGCTGGAATTTTCTACACCAGAGAGTTGTGGAGGCTAAATCACTGAAAGTAGATAGATTTTTGAAATATCAAGGACTGGAAGGCTATGCTGAGCTGGCACAAAGGAGAGGTTGAAGCTATGATCTTATAGAATGGCAGAGCAGATACTTCTACTCCATTGTCTTATGTGACTCCTGTTAAAAGTGGTGGATCTGTCACTGTGAGTCACTGAAAGGAGAAAGCAGTAGTAAAAGATCTGTTGATCTTGGGAGGTACTATCAAGATTCAGCCCTCAAACAGTTCAAACAGAAAAAGAGAACAAAAATAAATACACACGATTAAAAGAAATGTCAAAGGTCTTTAATGTCATTAAAGTTGTACTTAAAACCAAAGACTTACAGTGATTTTAAGTAGTTTAATAGTGTTATGTTAGCAAATCGATCACAGTATATCCTGACCTCTACCGCCTTGTTGGAGACAGCTAGGTGGACTCAGCGGGGGCTGCTGGAGGGAACCAGGGAGAATTCAGAGGACAGGCACCATGTTTTTATTTGCAGAGATCCTCCAGTGAAGGTTAATTAACTCCAAAGAGACCAATCAATGGGAAATGAGGCTTCACTTAGGGACAGCAATGGATATGGAAGGAGGTAACCAAATAGCTCTGAAACGTCTGCTTATCCATACCCAATGTCTGCGTATTGCCAAGAGCAAGTACAGGCCATGCAGGTCACTAGCTCAGTAGGGGTTGTTCAACCAGGTCTCAGTTTTTGCACTTCAGTCCATCCATACCTTCCCAGTTCATGTAAAGACAAATGTGTGAATCATTTAAACAGAAATGTTTCTTGCATTATAACTTTGCAGTACTTTCAAACAAGTAGCCATCAGCAACTCAATTCCAGGAATGTTGGAGAACACCTTTAGATGTAAAGTTTAAGGAATAAGCAATGTGACTATTTCCTCTCCACTCTGCTGTCACTTAAGTAAAGCAGTTCTACTTTACCCTCCATAAAAGGAATTTAAGAAAAAGAGGCTTGAAGATCTCGAACTAGCACAGAACCCCCTCAATGATCAGACCAGACTCAGCATGCATCGTACAAAACTGCTCCAAATATCCAGCATGCAGCACACAACTCCATCCTTCTGCCCAACATGCATTGCTCAACACATCCTTCTACCCAGCATGCACTACGCAAACCAGTATGCACTGAAAAATCTAGCTTAAGGCCGCCAATGGTCATAGGGTGGCATCAAGGAAGTTTTTCACTTCAATATTTATGTTTGAGCTTCCCCCACCATCAACATTTTTTCAAGCATCAAATCGCAGAATTGCCAGGACTACACTTGGCTGCATTGAAAACCAGCAGTTCCTGAGTGGACAGTTCCAATTTCATAAAAATACATATATACATCAGACGCATAACCACCAATTCTTATTTTCCCTCTCACTATCTTGGCAATTGTTTGGAGTTAAAATGTAGTATGCAGGGGATAGCCTGGATCTACTCAGGTCTTGTCTATTCAACCCCAATTCAAAACAACATCAATAAAACTGGCCTTGAATTTCTGGAGTCTTAGTAAGAGGAAGATCAATAGTGGTGAGGTAGTTGTCACCATGCTGCTGGTCTTGGAATATAAAAGTGAAGGGGATATCTTGCTACACTTGTAGAGGGCATTGGTAACACCCTATCTAGAACGCTGCGTGCAGTTTTGGTCTCCTTATTTAAGCAGGATATACATGCATTGGAAGCAGATCAGAGGATGTTCACAAGGTTGATCCCTGGGATGGAGGGGTTTTATGAGGAAAGTTTAACAAGTAGGGTCGACTCTAGTTTGAATTTAGAAGAATGACAGCTGATGTTTTGAAAGCTATAAATTTCTGAGGAGGCTTGACAGATTAGATTTTGAAGTGTACCCCTCATGAAGAAATTTAGAACTGGGGACACAGTTTCAGAATAAACAAGCTCCAATTAAAGATGCAGATCAGGAGGAATTTCTTTCCACTGAGAGTTATGTAAAAGGCTGGGTTATTAAAAATAGTCAAGAATGCAATAGAAAAATTCTTCAGTTATAGAGCTGTCAGGAGTTATGGGGAACATTTAGGGAAGTGGATTTGAGGCCAAGGTCAGATCAACCATGATCTTTTTGAAGGACACACCAGCCTTAAGGGGATCAAAAGAAATAGGAACATGTGTAGGTCTTATGATCTTTTGTGTCTGTTCATTCTACTGCTACGTCTATTGGAGGATTGGACAAGTGATGACCATGCTCTCTATCCAGAAATTAGTAACATTTAAAAAGTAAAGGCCACATTAAAGTTGCCAGCTCTGAATTTGCTGCTGGGCTGCTCAGGGTTTCTTTTAGCAGTGTCCTAAGATTAATCATTGATGCAACATAAAACCATGTGAGCTAGGAAGAGATCACATGTTAAATGTGAAATAAAATTGGATCATACAGCCTTAGTGAATTATTTTGTTAATGTTAAGAACTCCTCCATTTGTGATAGCCTCATTTACTCCTCGGTCAGAAACAGCATGGATTGGAGTCCCCCCACACCACTGTAGCTTTGACCTGCGAACAGCTCCTTTTGAACCAATGCAATATTCTCATTCCCAACCAGCTGTGCAAGGTGAAGTAGCTTTCTTTTCAGCTCAACCTAAACTCAGATTCCTCATAAGGTTTTAATTCTGAATGTAACAGAACATTTTCCTATGCCTCTGGGATTCCCTGCAGATTAGAATGGATTAATGGAGCTGAAGATATAAAAGGAGTCATTACTTTAGATTCCTGCACAGAAGCAGTCTTGACAAATATGAGCATGGGTCAAAGAGTGCGGCTCGAGGTTTATTCTCTCAACCTTTATCACAACTGGAAAAGCTCTGTAAGCACCTAATTATAAAACCCAAATAATGACCCATCAGTAGGCAACATTGTTGTTACTCTGAAGTCTATGAACTCATTCAGGGTCTAGGTTTCTCTCCCAACGCCACTTACTTGAGGCCATTTTCAATTGTGAAACAGACTCGGTCAGCAAGCTATTCCACCAAGGGAAGGTACTGTAATGACAATCAGATTCTCATCCATTTCACACATAGTTCCACTGTGAGCAGCAAGTTAAACCTTAGTGGTCTAACAGAACATCAGTATGGTGCTGACAAGCAGTTGTGATCAATTCTTATTCAGCAAGGCAGCAAGGGCTGTCTGAAAGCATACAGACAGAGCCAGGGACAAAAAAATTGCTGAAAAAAGTCAGCAGGTCTGACAGCATCTGAGGAGACAAAACAGAGACGACAAGAGTTCTGAAGAAGGATCACTGGACCTGAAACATTAATTCTGATTTCTCTCCACAGATGCTGCCAGACCTGCTGAATTCTTCCAGCAATTCCTGTTTTTTTTTGATTTCCAGCATCCACAGTTGTTTTGGGTTTTTAGACACAACCAGGGCTTCGGTGAAAGGGCAGGGTGGAGGGAACACTTGCCTATCCAGAGCAGGTTACTTCCAGCTTGACAGGATCGGCTCTTACAAAGCTGAGTGGATCTCAAGTCTAAAGAAAATGTATTCATGTACATATGAATGCTCTTCAGCTGTTGCTAAAGATCACCTTGAATCAATGGTAACAAGTCCCTCTTTTGATCGCCTTCTCCTAGTGAGGGTTTGGTGCTTGGTGGAACTTTGCACTAGACCCAGATTCTACTGAGACATTTCAGAGCCTAAAGGAAACAATTGTCTCCAAGAAATCTGGGAGCTCACTCCAACACATCTCTTAAACGTTGAGGAAAAGGCAATAGTTCATGATCTGCCATGGTCCCGCCAACAGAATTAAAAGGTTCAATCTCCAGTCTCACACAATTTAGAATCAATCTATCACAGTATCCAAACAGGAATTAGAATCTTGCAAGAAAAAGCCAGGAGTTTGTTTCCATCAGCTTTGTCCTTTGTCTTTACTGATCATTTTCTCTGATTTTATTTCCAACTTGCCTGTGTAAAGAGGTTGGAACATGCCAGGAAGAGGATGGAAAGAATGACCAAACTCTTTCAGATCTAAAATTAAATACATTTATATAGAAAATCATTGGAAATACACAAAAGGGTGATTCACTTTGTCAGTATCAACAAATTTTTATTTCAAATTCTGATTCTTCTGTTGTGTATTTTGATGTTTGTCATTTCTCTCTCTGTTTATTTGTGTGCCTACATCTCTGTCAGTCCCTGTACTGACAGAGATGTACATGTGTGTGTATATCTTTACATGTGTGAGCCATGAGTCTATGAACCCACTGTCTCTTGGATCACACCATGCCTTCATTTTTCTTAAGCTTGTTCCTTCCTGCTCACTAATATTTTTCTTTCTTTTCTGCCACTCTACTCTTTCTGCTCTTGCAACAAAACCTTATAAATTCCAAAATTCTGCTCTCCACATACCAAGTGCCACACATCCATTATTCCTGAGCCTACAGTGGCTCCCAGTCCACTAATGTCTGCATTTTAATATTTCCCCTGCACAAATGTTTAGAATCCTTCCAGTATTTGTTGCTTTCTCCAGCCTTACGGCCCTCTGGGAACTGTGCATTTCACTATGTGTCCTCTATCTCCAACTATGGCCCTGGAAATCCAACCCTAAATCAGTCTACCTTGATGTTTCTTGTGGAACCTCCTTAAAACCCAAATCCGTTCAAGCAAGCTTTTCGGCACCCAGACTGAAATCTCCTGTTTTGGTTATGTGTCAAGTTCTGTTTGACTATGATCTTGCACCTTGTGATGTTAAAACCATTCCAATGGAATGATTCCAAAAGTTGGAACAGTAGATTTTCGAAATATTAATTCTGATGCTTAGAGCTCAGGAAATCCGACAAGAGAAAACAGCTCCAAATTTTCATATTTCAGATGGGGCAGGTAGGGTTGGGACAAGCTGATTGTTTCTATGCAGTTGGGAGGAAAGGAAATGCTACATCACTGCAACAACTCTGCAAAGCAGTTTGAGCTTCAATTTCTGAGAAAATAGCCTGAAATTGCATACATGCTGCACAGCAACCCCCGCGAAAGAGCAAACACAGCAGGGCAGAGCAACACGGTGCCCTTCATGCTGCCCTTTAACAGATCACATCATGCCACGCACACTACCACCACATGGCAGTCCACTAACTTGGATGTAGTGTTGACGATCTGTGGGAGGAAAGAATTAAAAAGATAGTTTAGTTTTCAAATCACACTGCATTGTGTCACACTCCAGAACAATCCAGTTGTTGCTGAGGAATGGGTTTCCCTATTGGGTCCATCTCCATCACTACAGAGGGAAGCATATCCATCTCCATGCAAACATCCAGAATTCAGTGAATAATATATTCTGTTGAGGCCAACAGGATGAATATTTTGCAGGATTAAATGGTGTGCCTTTTTGTGTAAGGCTGCTCTAAAAGATCTGTGTTCAGACCTGGGAAAGTTCAAAGTCTCTCTAGACTCTGCAAAATTGCCAGTTATCAAATGCCAATGGGCACACTAGCAATACATACACCAAACAGCACTGAACCTCTCCAGAAAACTGGGGAGGACTGAGGTACGTACCATACCCAACACACCAGGTAACAGTTCTGACCCTTAATTGCAAACTGACAGCCTTGTTTCTAATGAAACATTCAGGACCTGCCTTTTGACAACCAAGGATGAAAATGGCATTGTTTCAGTGACAATGTAACAGTCATGGTTCAGACTGAATTTAGTTCCTTTATTAGCACTTGAACAGCCCTTAGTTCTGGAGGCCACTCAGATATGATATTTTGAATGTATTAGCACCCACTTGGGAAAAAAGCTCTACATCCACTCATGAAAGAGGTAATGGACCCACCAAATCCAGCGAAGTTCAGATCACCAGGAGGGGAGTCTCAGTCTGTGTCACAAATTCAATATTGCATTTAACAAATGCTTGATTTTATCCCCATGAGAAGCCCACTGGCAGTGGGGTCCACATGCATAGTGTTACCAATGCCAAAGTTACCAGGTTGAATGGTAAAAGCCCCAACTCCCATCACTTCTAGCATCCATTGAGTAAACAGCAGATAAGACTCAGCAGCAATTATACACCTCCAGATCAAGCACTCAATGGTACTAGCCAGCAACAACACCATTCAACAACTGAGGGAGAATGATTAGCAATACAATCTTTGCTAGAGTAGGATCATTCTGTGCCAGGGTATAACAACTGAAGGACTTGAATAGTTAACCCTATTTCTCTGTCTCCACAGATGCTGCCAGACCTCCTGAATTTCTCCAGCACTTTCTGTGTTTGTTACAACAACTGAGGCAGCTCAGCTGAAAATTACATTGCTGGAGTACTTCAACCTGACCGTCCCAGAAGCTCCGATGACATGGGTTAGCTACTGCCTCATGGCAGCTCACCATCTTCTCCAGGCTCACTGAGATTTTCAGGCTTTTTCTCATTTGACGTCTCAAAAACAGCAGTTACAATGAAAACTTGCTAAAAACAGATAGTTAACTGTGAAAGAATAGACTTCCTTCTGTTATCTCTCTCCATCTCTTGATATGTCACACATACCCAGATAGTTAGCAGCAGGGAAATAGTCAGAAATCATAGATATTCAATTTTCATCACTATACGTGGCACTTTCCAGACCAATATTGTAAAGAAAAACACCAGTTACTCTTGAGGAATTGCCGACAGTTATTCACAAAATTGTGTGCGATCTGGATTCAGTTGCTTCTTCCACAGCTATCTGTGCCCTTGCTTTATTTATGTCTCAGAATCCTAACTTAATTTGTTCTTTTCACCACACCCTTGACATCTTCGAATGTTTCTCTGCTGGACTGGGAAAACTGAAATGTTTTATACTTATTGATGTCACTCTGAACGAAACCGTTTTCCAGCCTCAGCTCTAGTTACACTCACAGCTATATGGAGCGCTGCCGTATTTGGAAATAAAATGTGGAGATGCTTAGTAGGCACAACCTTTGCGGAGAGATAGGGTGACCATGCTTAACAAAGTGGCAACAGATCCTAGAATGAAAAGTAAGACTTCCATCTTCATGAGCCACTATCACATTGCAGCACTGTAAGATTCCTCAATTCTCAAATGATCATTTTCAAAATTATGTTTCTCCATATAAAGGACAATATCTCTCTAGATCTCTTCCTAAGATGCCCACACATTAGCCCTGATCACTATGGGGAGGTAATCAGGAGGATGGTAGTGTTTGGGTAATACAGAAATGCAGGTGCCCTGCACTTGATGGCAGAATCTCAAATGCATTGTCTTGCCTCTGCTCTGACCCAGCCAAACTGATAGGCTGAGCAAGAGAACTGAGCTGGTCGAAGTGGAGAGGAGTGATGATGGAGAGCTCATGAGTGGGCAGATCAGCCAGGGGTGCTGGAGAGTTACAAATTCAGATTAGCTTGAGTGTCAGAGCAAATATTCATATTCCACAAGGACTGCTGAAAAGGCACTCACCTGATGTCTGAGCATTTCTGGCTTCTCTTTAGCTGTTTGTTTTCCCAAGTCCTGGAAAGCCTATCTACAGCCATTAAATGTAAAAGTCCATGATAATTTTAGACATGCAGCCTCATTGACCTTGTTTGAACAGTGTAGGTTTGAACAGTTTGCAGTCACAGCAAGACATAATAACTGCAAGTGGTTGCATTGGATGCAGGCTTGTGATCTTTAAAACTTCACTCCCTACCCCATCCATTGTGGATGTTGAAATTCTTCCCAACAGAGTGCAAGAAACAACAGAGCGTGCAGGAGAGGCTGCAATTGGCCTATGATCGTGGCAAGACCAAAAATCTTTTTGATCGTAACAACAGGGTAGCGCTGTTAAGTTAGAATTTGCTATGTGCAGACTGTTTGCTGTATTCCTTAAATAGAAGTACTCTATTTCTGTGAAGCTCTGAATTTGCTCATATAACATAATTCACACTAACTGACATAATAAACCCTTAAAACATTCACACAAATAACCTCCCATGAATAAGTTCACCCGTAAATGGTAATACAACCATAAAGAAATTGTGTGACCTCAAGTGCAGTCTGCTGAGTACAGGATTACAAACATAACAAAACACTAACATACAAAATAAAATCATCTAGGCAGTTAATTACAATGAACACTTCAGCTAGTAACTCACCTCCTGATTCCCCAAAGCCTGCCCACCAACAAGGCACCAATCAGTGTGATAGGATACTCATCCAAGTTACCCCCATTTACTTGGATGAGTGCAGCTCTCCTAACGCTCGGGGAGCTTGACATCATTTAGGAAAAAGCAGCCGATTGACTGACACCACAGCCCAAAACATCCACACCCTCCACCATCGAAACTCATCTACAAGATGCACTGTAGAAATTGACCAAGGGCAGCAGATACATGAGAACACCAGTGCTAGTTCCTCTCCAAGGTACTCACCATCCTAACTCAGAAGTATATCGCAGTTCCCTCACTGTCACTCATGCAAAACCCTGGAACTCTCTCCCCAGTGGCATTGTGTGTAGATGCACTACACATGGGCTGCAGTGGTGCATGTTGGCAGCTCATGACCACCTTCTCAAGGGTGACTAGACATGGGCAATATATGCTGGCCAGCCAGTGATGCCCACATCCTGAGTGAATATTAAAAAAGTCTGGAATTGGAATCCAGCCAGACCTGGGCTCTCACTGTATTGTGCACTTTAAGGGAGGTGATGGCCTGGTGGTATTATTGCTTGGCTGTTAATGCACAGACCCAGTTAATGTTCTGGGAGCCCGAATTCGGAGCCCAAGTTCAAATCCTGCTATGAAAGATGGTGGAATTTGAATTCAACAAAAATTTGGAGTTAAGAGACTCATGATGACCACAAATCCTTTGTTAATTATTGGGAAAACTCATCTGGTCCACTAACGTCCTTCAGGAAATTAAACTGCCATTTTTATCTGGTCTGGCCTACATGTGACTCCAGGTCCACAGCAATGTGGTTGACTTCTTCTTTGATAAAGACTCATAACCACCCTCTGGGGATCCCTTCTCCCGCCTCCAACCTTCCTTTTCCTCTCCGACACCCCCTGCCGGCTTCTTACCCACCTCGGACCTCTTGATTGCTAACTGCCAACGCGACATCGACTGCCTCGATTTTTCCAACCTCTCTCACCGAGTCCAACCTCTCCCCCGCCAAATGTGCAGCACACCACACCAATCCCTGTTTCACTATCAAACCCGCCGACAAAGGCGGGGTGGTGGTAATCTGGAGGATGGACCCCTGTGCTGCAGAGGCCGAATGCCAACTCTCCGACACCATGCCCTACCTCCCCCTTGACCATGACCCCACCATAGCCCATCAAGCGACCATCTCCCACACTGTCCATGATCTCATCACTTCCGGTGACCTCCCCTCCACCACCTCCAGCCTTATAGACCCCCAGCCCCACACTGCCTGGTTCTACCTGCTCCCCAAGATCCACAAGCCCAACTGCCCAGCTGACCCATTGCCTCCACATACTCTTGCTCCACTGAACTCATCTCTTCCTACCTCATAAGAACATAAGAACTAGGAGCAGGAGTAGGCCGGCTGGCCCTTCAAGCCTGCTCCGCCATTCAATAAGATCATGGCTGATCTTTTTGTGGACTCAGATCCACTTACCTGTGTTCTCACCGTATCCCTTAATTCCTTTATTGTTCAAAAAAAATCTACCTTTTTTTTAAAAACGTTTACTGAAGTAGCGTCAACTACTTCACTGGGCAAGGAATTCCATAGATTAACAACTCTCTGGGTGAAGAAATTCCTTCTCAATTCAGTCCTAAATCTGCTCCCTCTAATCTTGAGGCTATGCCCTCTTGTCCTAGCTTCGTCTGCCAGTGGAAACTTCCTCTCTACTTCTATCTTATCTATTCCCTTCATAATTTTATATGTTTCTATAAGATCCCCCCTCAATCTTCTGAATTCCAATGAATATAATCCCAATCTACTCAGTCTCTCCTCATAAGCCAACCCCCTCAACTCCGGAATCAACCTAGTGAACCTCCTTTGCAGCACCTCCAGTGCCAATACATCCTTTCTCAAGTAAGGAGACCAAAATTGCACACAGTACTCCAGGTGTGGCCTCACCAGCACCTTGTACAGCTGCAACATAACCTCTCTGCTTTTTATTTCAATCTCTTTAGCAATGAAGGACAAAATTCCATTTGCCTTCCTAATTATTCGACTCCATTCTCTCCCCCTTTGTCCAGGCACTCCCCACCTATATCCAGGCGCAAACCATGCCCTCCACCTCTTTGGTAACTTCCAGTTCCCTGGCCCCCAGCACCTCATCTTTACTATGGATGTTCAATCCCTACACACGTTCATACCCCACAAGGACAGCCTGTAGGACCTCAGTCTTTTCCTCTCCAACAGACCCATCTAGTAACCCCCACCCCGCCCCAACCCAATACCGTCCTCCACCTCGCCAAACAAAACCCTCATCCTCAATAACTTTTCCTTCAATTCTTCCCACTTTCTCCAAATCCAGGGGGTTGTCATGGGCACTTGCATGGGCCCCAGCTACGCCTGCCTGTTTGTAGGTTATGTCGAACAGTCCCTCTTCAGTACGTACACCAGTACTTTCCCCAACTCTTCCACCATTACATCGATGGCTGCATCGGTGCTGCATCCTGCACCCAGGCTGAACTGGAGCAGTTCATCGACTTCACTAACAACTTCCACCCTGCCCTCAGATTCACTTGTTCTATCTCAGACAACTCCCTCCTCTTTCTTGACCTCTCCATTTCCATTTCTGGTGATAGTTTATGGACTGACATTTTCTATAAACCCCTGACTCCCATTGCTACCTAGACTATACCTCCTCCCACCCTGTATCCTGCAAAAAACTCTATCCCGTTTTCCCAATTCCTCCATCTCCGTTGCATCTGCTCTGATTCGATGTTCCACTCCCAAGCATCCCAGATGTCCGCATTTTTCAAATAACGCTCTTTTCCACACTCTGTCATCCAGACAGCCCTCCACCGCGCCTCCTCCATTCCCTGCCCCACAGCTGTTAACCACCCCCTCAAACAAAATAAATGAAGGGTCCCCCTTGTCGTCATTTTCCACCCCACCAGCCTCTGCATCCAACGTATCATCCTCAAACACTTCCGCCAATCCAATTAGACCCCACCACCCGGAACATCTTCCACTCACTAACCCTCTCTGGCTTCCGCTAGGACCATTCCCTTCACCACTCCTTAGTTCGCACCACACTCCCCACCAACCACACTGATCCACCCGGTACCTTCCCCTGTAACGGTGAAAGATGCAACACCTGCCCACACACCACCTCCCTCACCTCCATTCAGGGCCTTAAAACAGCCCTAGTCTATTGTATCCAGTGCTCCCAATGTGGTCTTCTCTACGTCAGTGGGACCAAATGTAGACTTGGTGACCGTTTCACCGTAATGGCCAACCTAACCTCCCGGTCACTGCCTATTTCAACTCCCCGCCCGTCTCCCCCTCTGACATGTCTGTCCTCAGCCTCCTCCAGTGTCGCAGTGATTCAGAACGCAAATTTGAAGAAAAACAACTTGTCTTCCACTTGGGCACCCTACAGTTTGGAGGACTCAACATTGAGTTCTCCAATTTCAAATAACCTTCCACCCATCCCCCAGCTCCCCATGCAGCCCCACCTCCTCCCTTTCATTCCACCTTCTGACCTTCCCTTCCAGCCACCAACCGGATTCAGCCTTCCCATCAACCAACCAGGTCATACCTACCACCAGTGTCCACCTATCACCACCATTCAGCCTCCGCCGCTCCCCCCTCTCTTTATCTGCAGCTCCCCTTGGCCCCACATCCAGTCCTGAAGAAGGGTAACACCCAAAATGTTGACTGCTCCTTTCCTCCAGATGCTGCTAGGCTTGCTGTGTTCTTCCAACCTCCTGTTTGTCTACCGTGGTTGACCTTAACTGGCCCTGGGCAATTAGGGATGGACAACAAATACTGCCCTAGCCAGTGATGCTCACAGCCCATCAATGAATAAAAAAGCTCTACAAATCATTCAGCTTTCAGAGGTTCCTCTTCCATTATCAAGATCATGTGTTGCTGCCTGAAGTCTCTCAACACTGTCATGATCTCTCTCCCTCTGGGCATGGTGGGATTTGGGCTCCCAATTTCTGTATTATAGTCCAGGCTGCTGATTACTGGTCTGATAGCGTAATCATAACACTACTAATTCTAGATCAAGATACATTCACAGAAGTGTTGTCGTATCTGCACAAGCCTCTTTGACTTTGACTTTGCATCAATGTAACATTCAGATTTCATTTGCATCAAGTGAAGGAGCCTAAAATTCACAGCACAACTACATGTGTATAGTCTGACTGTCAGCACCGTCATCTTATTATCTCCAGGTTTCACAAGAAGTCGGGGTGGGCATCCATTTACAAAATGACGGAAACAAGTCTTAAAACTGCCTCAGGGATCAAGGGGAAGTTCAACTTAACTCCATGTGATGCAAACACATTGCAACATCTGGATAACTCTGAACAGTCACAAACTGGAACCTACTGACCATTTGCACTTTTATTGGTACCTGTATAAACATATGAGGGTCGGTGGTCAGAGCCTCAAACTACTGTGTGCTCCCTCCTCTTGGATAAGCCCTTCCTGAGGAGGTGACACTAGTTCTGTAACCCAGTCTATTAACCAAGAACAACAAAACTCCAGAATCCAATGGCCCATCACCCACTTGGAAACTTACAATCAACCCCTGTCACCAGTCTTTCTCACTGGTATTAACCAAGGTTTGATACAGTTAAGGTACAGATCAGCAATGATGTAATTGAATGGCAGAACAGGCTTGAGGAGTTGAATGGCCCCTTCTTCTTCCTGAGTTTTTGTCATTTTATCACTGTGGCTGGCTGCTTTAGAATTCTCCAGTGTTCTTGGAAATGTTGGGCAGAGGTGTCTACACATAGGAACCATGTGCTATGGGTAGCAAAGGCAATTGTACCAGCTTCTATGAGGTTTTGCTGTTGTTGGGCAATCACTTAAAGCCATTCAAACAAATATAACTGGAGGCGAACTACTGGACAAGGGGCTGAGAGTTAGAAACTGCTCACCAGGTTGCTTAATGAAGGACTATATATGGAGTGCTTTAAAAATTAAGTCCGCTTAAAGCCATAAACATAGCAGGCATGTGGCAAACTACCCACCGTGTACTCAATTGAAGTTTTGATGCTTACCCTTGGAGGAATCCACCTGCAGAGACTCTGTCTCGCCTGTCATCCTTCTGGGCTGTTGCCCTGACCATTTCATCAATTGTCTCTCTAGAATACAGGCCCAGAGGGCTGTTGTACTGCCCCCGATGGCCAGAGCTAGACGTTGTACCTTTAACACCAGTTACATCATAAACCCTTCCTGATGCCCGAGAAGGGCTGACCCCTCTTTGAGGTGAAAGGCTTGAGGTCAGAGAAGTAGCTGGAGAGAACATTGATGTAGTCATGGAAGACGTTTGCCTGAAAGATGCTGTCATCTCCGAGCTACGTGACAAGCTGCTATCCCTCGTGCTGAGGTGATCAGAGGACATCCCATTAGCAGAGCGCATGCTAGCAGAGGCCCATGCAGTCTTACTGAGCTGGTACTCAGGGCTTGACGTCAGTTTTCCACTGGTGTCGATTCCTGAAGCTGGTTCCTGTAGCAACATATAGCCGAGCACAGAACAAAGGCAAAAGAAAATCATAGATGACATGCAAAGACACAACAAGCCAATGATCAAAGCACAAAAATGTATTTGTGGGCCCAGGTTTCCAGCTTTAACAATGAAACCAATCACTTGACTAATGAATGTCTTTGGCTCCAAGTGACGAACTACTTCAGCCACAGCAAGCAGTTCAGTCCGAGAAAAGTTTGTGGCAATTGTCCCAAAATAGTAACTGTGCTTCAAAATTCTGATGTTGAAGCTAGCAGATGCACTTTGTAACATACAGCTTATTGGTTAATAATGTTCGCATCAAACGACTTCTTCTCCAAATAGCATTTTAGATTATTTGATCATGGATTATATTGTCACACTATGGGATAGGGCAATCTCAAAGTCTACCTCAGCTGAAATGGGGATCAAACCCCACACTCTTGGCCTTAATCTGCAGCAGACACTGATTGTAGCAAACTGAGCTAATTGTCTCCTCACCTCTCCCCGCCCCGCCATAAACTTATTCATTTATAAGTTAATATTTAAATCCCTAGGGTGAGCCCAGCATAGCCCTGCTTTAAACCCTACACTTCCTGACTCCAAGAGCACAAACATAAAAGCAAAATCATTTCACATTGTCAGCATCTGCCGTAAGTTCTGACAAAGGCTCACTGTCCTGAAATTCCATTTCTCACTCCACAGATGCAACCTGAGCTCGAGTACTTCCATTATTTCTTTTTTTATCTGTTATGTCAGTAGTCTGATTTTGGATTTGGTAAAGGTCTATATCCATCAAAGGCAGAGAAGGCCCTTTTATATAATAGAGAACTGGTGAAGGTTTGGAGATGGGATCATATATCCATCTCACTGACTCTTCCAAACAACCAGTTTCCTCACTGAAATTCATGAAAATAACAAAGATGCATTTCCTTGCCTGACAAAAATTAAATTGGTCCTTTAAAAACAAAACTGTTCCATTACTCTGCTTGTTTTCAAAATTCTATCTCACTCTTTGTGAAAATCATTGCCAAATTCCTCAATTTTCCTTTGACACCATCATGGTTTAAACTGTCCAGCTTAGACTGTAACCTACACAACAGGGCTGTTGAAACTTTTCCAGCATGTAAATGGCAAGACACTCATCAAACCCTACCTCACTTCAGAGTCAAATCTCAGAATGAAATGCCTTTCCACAGAACTCAGATGGCTGAGTTCAAAATCACACTTTGCAGCCTTTCTTTGAACCCCCTGCAAGTAAATATGCAGCTTTCCTATAATATGGAGCCTGATTTGTTTGCCATATTCTGTAAAGTTCCTCCAAGTCCAGATACAGTTTCAAGGTCACCTTCTTAGGCTCAACAGTAGCACCGTCTCCTGTGCATCCCCATATCTTATTTAGTTAATTTATTATTTCTTAATAGTAAGCAGAACAGTCTCAAAACTACTCCATCAGAGATTCTAGATCTCTTTCCTGCTTCCTCAAGCATTCTCTCATACAACATACATTCTACATTCTTGCTTCTACCATATAGGTTTTCCTGACACTATGTGTTAAGTCCCACTCCCATATCTCCATCCATTCCTTAACTCTTTCATTATGTTCTGTAATTTCTGGAATTGCAGGAAAACACAAAGATACATGAAGAAGCTGTAGCCAAGCCTGTTTTATCTTCTTAATGTCTGTGCAGTCACCTCAATGTTTACATGGAAAAGGTTAATCAAGCAGACTTTGCAGAAATTCACTTGGACCACAATTTCTCCCAAGTTCCCAGTTTATTTCTTCCCCTCCAAAAGGTACTGACCTTTGGGGGCTGAGGGGTTACCTTATAGAGATTCATAAAATAATGAGGACCATAAGTAAGGTGAAAGCCAAGGTCTTTTTTCAAGGGTAGGGGAGTCCAAAGTTAGAGGGTATAGGTTTAAGGTGAGTGGAGAAAGATTTAAAAGGGACGTTTGCTGCAACGTTTTGCCACAGAGGGTGATGTATGTGTGGAATGAGGAAGTGGTAGAGGTGGGTACAATTCCAACATTTAAAAGGCATCTGGATGAGTACATGAATAGGAATGATTTAGAGGGATATTGGCCAAATACAGGCAAATGGGAATAGTTGAGTTTAGGATACCAGGTCGGCATGGACGAGTTAGACCAAATGGTCTGTTTCTGTGCTGTATAACTCTATGGCTGGAACACAATTTCCACAGACAATGGTCATGAGCTGCTTGTTTATTCAAGAGACCACTTTCATCACCTGAGAGGCCACGTTTGGTCAGTGATTCAACTGTAAAGAACATGTTAGCTCGTCCTGATCTAATAACCTTCGTACACTACAGGATCACTGGATGACACTCAAGAGCCTTGGCTGGTTTTAGGCCCATCTAGGTAGGTAGCAGGTGCAGTATCCCAAGTGTTCAGCTCATGAGCATTCTAAAACAAAGGAAGGAGTTTGTTTACATTTGCAAAGTACACTGATGCTTGTCTGCCTTGCTGGTGTGTAGCCTTAAAGCAAGACTCTCAGGGATTAAATGTTAGCTCAGATGCAGTCACACTGTCAACAGGACACTTGTAGGAAATGGATGGCTATTTGGGCTTTGTGGAAGTATCTGATGCAGAATGATGCTGGGTCAAAGCTGTACTCAGCCATTCCCCATCACCTTGCCTTGGCTTACAGAATGACTGATTGTTTTAAGGGCATGATACGTTCAATGATACATGATAATGCTCATGATATTCTGAGGTTTGTATTGGAAAAGCTGAATCACTACAGATATACACTTTGACTGGGGACATCAGGAGAAGCTGCTGTTCCAAATCCTGATGAAAAATGAGTGAGATGGATTATGTTGCTCGTGTTGTCAGCACCACAGGTGGAAGGAGCTGCAACCTACCTGTGTAGGGGAGCTAGATTAGAATGCACATGAATCACCTATGGATTTATCACTCGCCCAGTCCTGATGTTACTCCACCTCCCTCGCACTTCATATTTTCTCCAAATCAGTCCCTGTTATTTCATCTCTACTGATGCTAGAGCAGAGGAGATGCAGCATTATACTAAGAACTTTCAATTTTGCATGTGTGTCTGTGCCTCTGTGAACCTATGTTTGTGCATGTGGATTAAT
The DNA here is from genome assembly GCF_021869965.1 of Rhincodon typus. NCBI lineage: Eukaryota > Metazoa > Chordata > Chondrichthyes > Orectolobiformes > Rhincodontidae > Rhincodon > Rhincodon typus. The sequence goes on along the minus strand of NC_063365.1, from coordinate 5,214,136 downwards.
AAGACATGACAGAGGTCTTGTTAGATATGAAAAGGATTAAAGGATTACTGCAATAGTTTGGCACTGGTGCAAGAGGCAAATTGGATTTCCAATTGGATTGTTTGTACCCCCTAATCAAAACTGGTCAGGCAAAAATAACATTAAAATGTATAGTTAAACTTTTTTCAAGGGAGATCTGTTGATATGTTTGTGTTTTATTAAATATTTCCCAGAACCTCCCTCATGCTGAAAAAGTGAAGGGTAATACCAGTTCTCTTAGTCAGTGAGAATGCTTCTCTTTTCATCCTTGTGCAAATGTTAACAGATGGTATTGAGACTTTTTGCACCGGCACAGTGTTAGGGAATAAAAACTGTTTGCGAGGTGGTGGGGTGGGCTGCATGATTTTGCAAAGCTCAAGACTCAGTAGAAAGGACAGTCATCTATCTGAGGTGTAACTATTTATTATGACTCCTTTCTCTTGGTAAAGGAAAGTTGACAGATCTTCTCATCAATAACGCCCTGGGCTTTAATGAATAAGAAATGGTAACTCTAAGTGTAAAACATAAATCATTGTCTACCCATATTATGCAAATAGTGAACTATAGTTGCACCGACTGGTTAAAATATAGCATAAATGGTCAAAAATGTTCCCAAAATTCCAGAAAAAGAATGCCATTTCTCTGAAGTACAGCTTAAAAAAGACATGGTCAGAAACCAAGAGAAATGCTTTTGATGAACCTACTTGATTCCCTACATTCTGCATCTGTGAGTGAGTCAGGGTAAGGAAGGACAACAGTACAAAGCAAACTATCTGTTGCACTCTCAATTCATTTGCCAACCATCGTGGTAATCTTAAATCCAATTCGCACAAGGTTTCTACTAGTTGCCCCAAGGTGGTGCTGTGGCCTCACTCAAAGCTTGTGGCATAGATACAGGATTGCAATGAACTTTCTGAAGTGTGAATCTGATCCCAGTTTGCTGTTTTGCCTTTTTGTTTTGAAACATTGCTTCCAAAATCACTTAAGTGAATAAAAGAGAAGGCACAAAAGAGTGAGAGAACACAAGGGAGTGAAAAACCAGTGAGAGAGAGTACACACAAAAGACAGTACCAGTGAGAAACGGCATGTTTGACAGAACACATGAGCAAGAGTCCGTGAGCAGGAGAGAGAATAAAAGCACAGGCAAGAGAAAGCAAGCGTGAGCACATCAGCATGACAGTGAAAGGGAAAACTTGGCATTTGAATACACACTGAATGTAAGAAGGAAAAGGATTAAAGCCCAGAATTAATTAGCTCAGGGCCGCAGTCCACTATCCTAGCACCCAACAAAGGAGACGTTGCTGATAGCAATATCTTCCAGCTGAGGGTTTGTGAGCAGCACAGAGGTTTCAGCAGGCTGGTTAGTAGAAGAGAGAAGGAAAACCTAAAAATGTGGGTGAAAGTAATTTTGAAATAAGATTAAGCAACCAACGTATTTCAATTTTAAACAGTTTGATAGATTTAGACATAAAAACTTGTTCACACATCAAAGCTTATTAACAGCAAGATCATTGTAGAATCCCTCCAATTTGGAAGCAGGCCATTCAGCCCATTGAGTCCACACCAACCCTCTGAAGAGCATCCCACCCGGACCCACCACTACCCTATCCCTGCATTTCCCACCCTAGATGCTAGGGGCAATTTAACATGGCCAATCTACCTAACCTGCACATCTTTGGACTGTGGGAGGAAACCCCCAGAGACATGGGGAGAATGTGCAAACTCCACACAGACAGTTGCCTGAAGCTTGAATCAAACCTAGGTCCCTCACCCAGGTGAGGCAGCAATGCTAACCACTGAGCCACCGTACCAATTAGGATGAATGCAGAAAATGATTTTGATTAAGACATGCAACTCAAAATATTCCTCCAAATCTGGATAAAGGCAGCAACAACAACGTAGCTTCCAAAGTCAAAAGCACAAAAGATGCAAGAATTTACATTTCCCTTCTTTCACCCTCTCTAGTCAAGCAAAGTCTTGTGGACCACGTCTGTTAATTTCTCGAAGAAATGATGTTTCTGACTGGCAAGAAGAGAGTGTCTACAAGGACAGGTACAGTGCCTTGAACATACTGTGGCACAGCAATTCTCCTGAGTAGTAAGGATCAACACAACACCATGTCAAAGGGGAGGACTGGGCAAACACGAGTGCTATAAAATCAGATGAACACTGAACCATTTGTTCTAACTTTCTCTCACAGTTAGGATAGGGTTTGAAGAATTCCTCTCCAGGGAGAGAAGCTATGAGGGAGTTGATCAATAGCTTTAGGTCACTTAGCTTATTGCGATTCAGCTGCTGACTGAAGAGGCAGAGAAGGTAACACCCTCACTGGACAGGAGACAAGAATGCCACAACAAAGAAGCTTTCTACAAAGTATCTTGTGTCTGGAAACATTGCAAGATTAAGCAGGATGGCAAAGAGAATCGTAAGTAATTCTCAGAGGCAGCGCTATCGGTCCTGGTGAATTATTTCAATTTAGGCATTTGAGTTTCACGATTAAGAAAACCCAAATCAGAGCAAGTTTGTGAAATGCAGAGCATCGATCACTATCTCATCATCCCTATCTCATCCCTAATCACCCTGTCCAAACTGTATCCAACTGCCCCAAGCTGTAGAGGTCATCACTTACCAATTATTATGTTTCCCCAAATGGTAGGCTGCTTGATTATTTTGCCATAATTATTTGGCCAATCCCTCCTACCCTTTTTGAATAATGGAATAATGTTTGTAGAACCACCCCCACCCCCACCCCACTATCCTCTGATACCTCGCCTATATCTAGTGAGGATTGGAAAGTGATCCTCAGAATCCACTATTTCCTCCCTGACTTCCCTTAACCATCTAGTGTGCAATACATCCAGCTCTGGTGATTTATCCAACTTCATGGAGGTCAGTCCCTTCATTACTTCTCCTATTATGCTTCTTTTATCTAATAGTTCATGTTCCTCCTTTTATAACAGGAATGTCTGTATCATCCCTCTCCTCCGTGACAAAATACTCGTTTGGAACTCTGCCATATCTTCTGGACTCACAAACAAGTTACATATCTAGATCTCTAATAGGCCCAACCCTTTTACTAGTTAGCCTCTTGCTCTTAATGTACTGAAAATCTTTGGTTTTTTGTTAATTTTACTGCCATTATTTGTTTGTGTTCTTGCTTTGCTTTCCTAATTTCCCTTTTCAATTCAGTCCTATATTTTCTGTACTCCTCTAAGCTTCCTAAAGTATTACTTTTTAGAGATTGGCATGAGTTCTGCTTTATTTTCTGCTTTATATTATCCTGTATGCTTCTGGATAACAGGGTATTCTAATTTGGCAGTAGCACTCCTTTTCTTCCCACTGTGCCTGTGGAATCTTGCTTTTGAATGCCTCTCACTGATTTGCTACAGACTTTCTTTCAAGTAGCCGTAACTGGTCCACTTTTGCCAGATCAGCCCTCAGCCCTGTAAAGTTTGCTGAACCCCAGTGTAGGACATTTACTTCTGTTATCTCTATGTTCATTTCCATATAATACTAAATCTAACTGTCAATTCAGTGTTTAACCCACTGGGCAGCTAGCCTGCTTTTTAGATGTTCAATAGAAAGTAAGTATTTAAGGAAGCAGGCTTTCCTGCCAGCTTTGATAATATCACAGTGTTCATCTAAATTGCTGAGATTAGCAAGACAGGTCAATCTTCATGGGCACGGAAGGTGAAACCGCAGAATGTCAGGACATTTGCTGCTGTTCTCAAAATCAGTTTAGATATCCCTGCCCTCCATCCTTCAATGGTCCCACCTTTTGGAAGGAACTTCCTCTACTGTGCATCATTTTCAACTCTTAATATAATGTTTAATATTCAGAAGGGTTCAGTTCAACAAATGTGGTTAATTATGAGAAGAGTAACACAGTTCCTGGTGCAGAAACGGTGCTGGAGGAAGGCCACTAGGGTAAAAATCAACACAATCCATCATTTTGGTGGGAGGATGATGTCGAAGGTGCTGATCCTTCAGTGCTTCCCATTATTTGGGACTGATTTGACTGAGGAGTTGAAAGGACAAGTCTGCAACATTTCATCAACAGGAACCAACTCCTGCAATCAAAGAAAACAGTGTTGCACAAAGCCGGTTATCATTTTCATGTTAACAATTGAGTATCTTTTTTCCTTCAATCACTCCAATTGCTCTCTGCCGTACTGGAGCCATTAACTCCCTTTATTGGATATCGTTCCACAGGTGTCAGTTTCTGTCAGCCACATGCTCTTTATTCCCATAAACCTTGGCAGTACAAGCTGGAAAAGTGTACATCTATGAAAGTCTTTGCAGTTGCATGCCACAGTCAACTGATGTCCAAATGTAGACACTCAGGGGTCTTGGTAGCCATCAGGGCCAAGGAGCCTGGCCATTATCTCCTGCCCTCATTGTGGGCAGTTTCAAATAACTTGCTGATCACTGCCCCCCAAGTTTTCTTTCTTGTAATTTACTGTTGGGGCATGAGGGTTGCTAGCAAGGGCAGCATTCATTGCTCTAGATGTCCTTATTAAAAGTGGTGGTGAGCCACCTTCTTGAACCACTGCAGTCCATAAGGATACTCAAGGTGCTGTCAGGAAGGGAGTTCCAGAATTTTGATCCAATGACAGTGAAGGAATGGTGATACGATTCTGGAATGAGGGGAGCTTCAGGTGGAGTTATATCAATGTGTCTGCTGTCCATGTCCTCCAAGATGATACAGGTCGTGGACTTGGAAGTTGCTGTTAGAGGCGTATGGTCAATTTACTCAGAACAGAAGATACTTGAGATCTGTGGCTCAGAGATAGTGATCCTGGCATCATTTGATTTGATTTATTATAGTCACACGTACAGAGATATTGAAAAGTATTGTTTTGCGTGCTAACCAGACAAATCATACCTTACATAAGTATGTCAGGGTATAAGAACAGAATGCAGAATATAGAGAAGATGCAGAGAAAGTTCAGCTCTAATATATGAGAGGTCTTTTCATAAGTTTGATAACAGAGGGGAAGAAGCTGTTCTTAAATCTGTTGGAATGTGTTTTCAAACTTTTGTATCTTCTGCCTGGGGTGGGAGGAGGGTCTTTGATGATGTTGGCTACTTTCCCAAGGCAGCGGGAAGTGTAGACAGAGTCAATTGAAGGAAGGCTGGTTTTCGTGATGGACTGAGCTGCATTCACAACTCTCTGTAATTTGTTTAGGTCTTGGGCACAGCAGTTGCCATACCAAGCTGTGATGCATCTGAAGGATGCTTTCTGTGGTGCATCTAGAAAAATTTCTAAGAGTCATTGTGGACATGATGAATTTCCTTAGCCTCCTGTGGAAGTAGAGGCATTTGTTTGCTTTCTTGTAGCATTGATTATTTCTGCCGAATGTTAACTACTTAGGTGGTAGATTTCAGGATGTTTGTTCTGAGTCGTTTATAATGCGATTATTGAAAGTGGAAATGTCTTAATGACTGTTACTTAAATTGATTAATTTCTTTAGTAATATTGATTCAGAGCCTCATTTAAGGGTACCACATTCCTGACAGTGTGCGGCAATCAGGCCTTTGCTTATGAACTGTCGTGACCAACATAAAGCACATCAACACATATCTTGTTCTTTACAAATAAAAAGGTAGCCAGCAGCAGTGTCCCCTTAAAATGTCTATGGTTAATAGTCTGTGTAAAGCAAGGTTTAAGTGGAGAGAGCAGATTTTTTTTTAATCCTAGAACTTGCTCTCTTTTTCATCTTTGTGCTTGTTTGGGTTGGCAATCACTTCATCTTCTGGTCTGGGTAGTTTGCTGCCTCCAAGTGTGTCTTAATGAGTAGAGGTCCTTGTCAAAAATAGAATGTAGTTTACTACATGATAGCAATTGGTCACAAATGAAATTAATAAGATAGACTTTGTTATTGAGATTATCAAGAGACCAGGATAACGTCTTCACTCCTAAGATTCTCAGCTGTTCTGCCTCATCCCCACAAAAGTCATTGTGATAGTATGCAGCTTGATGCAGTCTCCAACATCAATCCTTTCAGAAATATTATCTTATCTAATACCTTTCTCCCCTGAATCTTCACCATACCAGCAGGACCAATGTGACCATCATCTTTCAGGTGTGAATTCTGGGTGAAATGATGTAACCAGTGACTGTCACACTTTGTGCAGGAGCTTATCTCCACATGGCATTGTGATATATCTGGACATTTGTCTTCATAATGGCATCTTCGAAACAAATAAATGATTGACACAAGAGCTTACATCCTCAAAAGATACCAAAAGTTGTCGAGACACAATTATACAAGTCAGGAAATTAGAGAGTGGTTGCAAATGAACTACAGAGCCAACATTAAAGGTGGCACTACCCTTACCTTTTGATGAGGGATAACTGGCATGGGAGAGTCCATCCGAAGAGTTGCAGTTGGAACTGGGCCTGGGCGTTTTGATCTGAAAGAAAAAAAAACATTTCTTCTTAGAACATTTTTAAAACAATGAACTACTCCTGCTGCTGTAGCTAGGCAAGTTTGGTTTGGCTTTCTTTTTGGTCACAGCCAACCAAATCTGCCCCCCCAGCGACCCAAGCTCAAATCAACCACTGATTTCTGAAAACATTTCAGAATATCTCAGATAAAATCAATGTTTCTGATCTCAATTTATTATAACTGGCAACATACAAGATTAAAAGCAACAAAATCTGCAGTGCACTGTGAGTAAGTAGGATCAATTACTTCCAATTAATTTGGCAGCCAATGGCTTGGTACAACCTACTCAAATTCCAGAGGGAATTACAGTTTAATTGCAAACATGTCTTTATAAGGGAAGGAAGAATGAGAAAGAAAGATAAGGGGAAACAAAAGTAAAAAAAAAGCAAATGTTGATATCACAAGGTTCATCTCACCTTAATCAAAATCATTTGTGTGATGTGAGTCGCTCGCTAGGCCAGCATTTATTGGCCATCCCTAATTGTCCTTGAGAAGGGGGTCATGTACTGCCTTTGCAGCCCATTTGGTGTGCTTGGCTTGTTGGTCTAGAGGTATGATTCTTGCTTCAGGTCTCACACTGTGTGTGGTTCAACTGCTGGATGAGCCCTTACTCACTCCATATTTGGATTAGTAAACTTTACATGGTCAGGAAGGAGAGAGAGCATATCCAGAGACCAGCCCAAGTGATTATACAGTTTGGGGAATATGGGCGGCAGCGTGTGAATTTGGTGCAGAGGGGAAGAAGTACTTTTTGCTTGTTTTTTTTTTTGGCCCATAGTTTGTCATGTTTTTTAACAGGATAAATTAAAGCCCAGGATCAGGGGCCCAGTATAAAAGAGTAATGACATAGAAATACCGTAAGTTCATTGGTTCATGATAGCTTCTTAGTTGACTATAGGTTAGTTTCAGGTTGAAGGTAAATAGGGGAAATATTTACAGGCTACAAACTAAAAGACCAGTACAAAATATTTAAAAATCAAATTAAAACTAAGGTGATGTGTTGAAACTGCATGATATGGAACCTGGGGGACCCCATTCTTCTTCTTGTGACCATCTGTTTCAAGCGTTGGTTGCTTGAAGAACCCTGGCTCAAAGTTGAGCTTAAACACTGTGAAACATCAGGGAGGAGAGTGTTACCTCGATGCTGTGTTACAGGAGGTAGTCACACCCCTGAAATTACTTTTGAGATGTTTTAAATTCGGTCAGTGGTCAGGGACAGGAGGATGTGACTACATGCAAGGCAGGAAGAGGGATCCAGAAGGTAGTGCTGAAGGAGCCTCAGTACTTGAGCTTGTCTAATTGGTTTGAGATTCTTGCTCCCTGTGTAGGTGAGAGTGGGGTCTGCAGGGGGGTTGAGCAAACTGACTGTAGTACCATGGTAGAGAGAACCATTCAAAAGTGGGGAAGAGAATAGAAATGTAGCTGGAACTGGGGCTAGTGTGATCAGGGGAATAAACACTGTTCTCTGTGGCCAGGATCAAGAGTCCCAAAGGCTTTGTTGCCTGCCTGGTGCCCGGGTTCAGGGTCTCTCATCTGGACTGCAGAGGAACTTGGAGTGGAAGGGGAAAGATCCAGTTGTGGTCCATGTAGGTATCAATAATATAGGCAGAAAGGGGAAAGTAGTTCACCTGAGGGGATATGAGCAGCTAGGGGCTAAATTGAAACGCAGAACCAAAACAGTAATAATCTCTGGATTACTACATGAGTCACAAGCTATTTAGCACATGGTCAACAAGATTAAAGAGGAAAACGTGTGGCTCAAAGATTGGTGTGGGAGAAACGGGTTTGAATTCATGGGACAATGGCACCAGTACTGGAGAAGGGCAGAGCTGTTCCAATGAGATGGGCTCTACCTGAATCAAGCTGCAAGGGGTTCAGTTGCATGGAAAACTATGGAAAACATTAAAGTGGAGAGGGCTCAGCAGAGGGTATCAAAGTTTCCAGAACAAGTAATAGGACAGAGTGAATGGAAAGGGTCAGGAATCTAACTTCAGCAGATGAAGGGACAACTACGAGAAGGGGGAAGGAGGTGACAGTCAACACAGGACTGAGGGTGTTGTACCTAAACACACACAGTATATGAAGCAAGGTAAATGAACTTACAGCAGTTTGAAATTGGCAGGTACAACATTGTGGAAATCATAGAGATGTGGCTGCAGGAGGTTTAGGGCTGGGAACTAAATATCCAAGGATATATGTCCTATTGAAAGGACAGACAGATAGGCTGAGGGCCAGGGGTTGCCTTCTTAGTAAGAAATGAAATGAAATTGATAGTAGGAAGTGATATACATTCGGAAAGCATAGAATCTGTGTGGGTAGATTTGAGGAACCGCAACAGAAAAAAAAGACCCTGATAGGAGTTTGCATTGGACTCCTAGCAGTAGTCAGGATGAGGGGAAGAAAATAAATCAGGAGATAGAAAGTGCATGTAAGAAAGATATTATTATAATAAACATGGGGGATTTCAATACGGAGGTGGACTGGGAAAATCAGGTTTTTAGCAGATCTCAGTAAAAGGAATTCATGAAATATCTACAAGATGTTTTTGGAGCATCTTGTGGTAGAGCCCACTAGGGAATGAATAATTCTGGATTTGATGATGTGTAATGAGGCAGGCTTGATTAGGGAGCTTAAGGTGAAGGAACCCTTAGGGGTTAGCGACCATCATACGATAGAATTCACCCTGCAGCTTGAGAGGGAGAAGCTGGGATCAGATGTAACCATATTCCAATTGAGTAAAGATAACTACAAAGACATGAGGGAGGAGCTGGCCAGAGTTGATTGGAAGGGGAGCCTATCAGGGAAGATAGTGGAGCAGCAATAGCAGGAGTTTCTGAGGGTAATTTGAGAGATACAGCAGAAATTCATCTCAAGAAAGAAGAAACATACTAAGGGGAGGATGAAGCAACCATGGCAGACATGGGAAGTCAGCGATAGCATAGAAGTAAAAGAAAAAGCATAAAATGTGGTACAGACTAGTGGGAAGCCAGAGGCTTGCAAGCCTTTAAAAATCAGCAGAAGATAACTAAAAAAAAAAGCAATAACGAGAGAGAAGATGAAATACAAGTGTAAGTTGGTCAGTAATATTAAAGAAAATAGCAAGACATTTTTAGAAACCTTAAAAGGTTAGAGAGAGGCAAGAGTGGATAATGGACCGCTGGGAAATGCAGCTGGAGAAGTGGTAATGAAGAACAAAGAAATGGTGGAAGAACTGAATAGATACTTTGTATCATTCTTCATGGTGGAAGACACCTGCAGCAAACCAGAACTTTAAGAGATTCAGGTGCGCAGAGGTGAGTATAGTGGCCACCAATAACGAGAATATGCTGGGGAAACTGAAAGTTCTGAAGGTGGATAAATCACCCAGACCAGATGGACTACATTCCAGAGTTGTAAGGACATGTAGAAGTATTGCCAGTGATCTTTCAGGAATCACTGGAGCCAGGGAGGGTCCCTGAGGGCTGGAAAATTGCGATTGTAACACCCCTGTTTATGAAGTGGGGGAGGCTGAAGACAGGAAACTCTTGGCCAGTTAGCCTGATCTTGGTCATTGGAAACATTTTAGAGTCCATTATTAAGGATGAGATTGCAGTTTCTTGAAAGTCCAATGTAAAGCAGGGCTGAGTCAGCTATGATTGAATGGTGGAGCAAACTCAATGGGCTGAATAGCCTAATTCTGCTCCTATATCTTCTGGTCTTATGGTGTAGGCACATGCACAATGCCATTAGGGAGTGAGTTTGATGATTTTGATCCAGTGACACTGAAGGTACTATGATACATTTCCAAGTCAGGATGGTGCATGGTTTGGAGGGAAACTTGGAGGTGATGGTGTTCCTATGTTTCTGCTGCCTTTGTCCTTCTGGATGGAAGTAGTTATGGGTTTGGAAAGTGCTTTCTCAGGAGCTTGGTGAATTTCTGCAGCACATCTTATAGATGGTATACACTGCTGCTCTTCAATGTCAGTGGTGGAGGGAGTGAATGTTGGTGGTTTTGGTGCCAAACAAGCAGGTTGCTTCATACTGGATGGTGTCAAGCTTCTTGAGTGTTGCTGGAGCTGCACACATCCAAGAAAGTGGGGAACAACATGAGCCGAATGGCATCTCAATCCTGTGAATTCCTTAAATTTGTCTGAACAGCCTCTTTTCTTAACCTGTTCAAAGAGATTGCTACATGTTCCATTTCTAAGCTCTGTCAGGAGAATTTAAGGTAACGAGAATATTTTTCTTACTTGTACCTATTGCTATCAAACAATAAACTACATCTTGCTGTTAAGACAAGTGCCTCTTCTTGTTAAAAATTAATAGTGGTTTATCCTCTTCCACTGCTAATTGAAAAGGTGCCGAGGCTCAGCACAGAAAGAATAATTTTTTTATTCATTTGTGGGATATGGACATTGCTGATTGGATCTGCATTTCATCCCTAGTTGCTCTTGAACCATTGCACCCTCTGTGTGTAAGTAGACTCACAATGCTGTTCAGGAGGGAATTCCAGCATCTTGACTCAATGACACTGAAGGAACAGTGATATATTTCCAAATCAAAATGGTGAATCGCTTGGAGGGGAACTCAGATGATGGTAGTGTTCTCATGTATCTGCTGTCCTTGTCCTTCTACATGGAAATGGTTGTGGGTTTAGAAGGTCTAAGGATCTTTGGTGAATTTCTGCAGTGCATCTTGTAGATGGTATACACTGTTGCCATTGAGTAAAGGTACGTGTTTATAGATGTTGTGCCAACCAAATGGGCTGTTTTGTCGTGGATGGTGTTGAGTTTCTTGAATGTCATTGGAGCTGCACTCATCCAGGCAAGTGGGGAGTATTCCATCACCCTCCTGACATGAGCCGTGTGGACATGTTTTGGAGATTCAGGAGATGAGTTACTCATTGAAGGATTCCTAGCCTCTGATTTGCTCTTGTAGCCACTGTATTTATATGGCTAGTGCTGGTCAATTTCCGATGACAATGATTGGTTCTGCAACATATGACAAGGGGTACATGTGGAACTCATGACGAATGCAATGTCTTAATTTTTATGCTTTCTTTGGAGCTTGCCTCTGCTTCCCTGACTCCTGTTAATACAGTGTAAGCAATTATAAGTGCTTCCTTCACTTCATTAATTACACATATCAACTTTGAGTATGCAACTTAGAAATTATCCTTTACCAAATCAGTTTCTGACTGGATTATAATTACTAATTTAAGCCAGACTGTTCTGGTCATGGAGATGACAGGCTGAATTACAATGAGTAGAATCTGAGGAACAGTATAAAAATATTCGTCTCAAACCTGAATAAAGCTTCCTTCTCAGTCAAATGTTGGTTTATTAAGAAACCAGTACAATTTAAAAAGAAACAATCATTTCAATCTATGGGAGGCACTTTCAACTTGAAGTCAGGAGGTTGTGCTTTAAAGTTCCTCTCAAGAAACTTGAGAACAAAATCTAGGCAGACAATACAGTGCAGTACTGAGGGAATTCCACGCTACCGGAGTTTTTGTCTTTCATGTGGGAAGCTATCCAGAGCCCCTGTCTACCCTTTCAAATGGATGTTAAAGATAGGGAAAGTTCTCTTGGTATTCTGGCCAAACAATATCATAAAGCAGATATTTTGGTCATTATCCTAATATTGTTTTGTGGGAGATGGCTCTGCACAAATTGGCTGCCATATTTCCCTACATCACAATATCAGCTACATTTCAAATGTTCTTCACTGACTGCAAAACATTTTAGGATATCCTGGTGATGTGATTGGAGCTATAAAACTGCAAATATAAGTCCTTTCCTTCAAACTTCATCCGATGTCAGAACATAACCTCAGTAGTTCTGAGTACTGTACAGTTGGAAGAATATATTGGCCTTGTAGGGATTGTCATGTAGATTTATGTGAATGATATCTGGACCCCAAAGGTGAAATTGCAAGAAGAAATTAAAGTGAGTTGGGTTTACTCCCTGGAATTGAGAAGCGTAAAAGGTAATTTGATTAAAGTCTCCAAAATATGCAGGGCAACAGATAGGATAATTAAAGAGAAATTATTTCTGTTAGTTGGGGATTACATAACTAGGTTTAAAAGCGAGAACCAGACCTTACAGGAATGAAATTAGGAAACCATTTCACACACAAAACAGGGAGGTTTGGAACTCTTTTCTGTAAACAGCAACTGATGCTAGATCAGCTATACATTTTAAACCCAGTATTGATAGATTTTTGTTCACCAAACATATTAAAGGATATAAGGCAAAGGTGGGAGAATGGAGTTAGCTCACAGATCATTGAATAGTAGAATAGATGTAATAACCTCCTCTTGTCCCTATATTCCTACACTTGTAGTAAATGTGCTTACTGCTGCTAATGCTTCACAAAGGTCTATTACTTAAATGAAAAAGTGTAGAGAAAATGACTAATCTGAACATCCTGACCAGTTAAACTACTTGGTGGCATTTTATACAGTTTTCTAAGTTTGATTGTACCACATCTAGTTCTAGTCATCACAGAGGGATATTGCAGTTTCTGAAAGGACAGTGAAGAGAGTAATCACAATAAGCAAATGAAAGGGCTAGATAATGAAAAGTGATATTATAAATTGGCATATTTTTACTGGAAAAGGGAAGGTTGGGAAATTATTCACAAACTATTTCCTCACTCACATTGTAGCATGCCTCTGTGGCATGTAGACTTGAAACCAGACCTTCTGGTCCAGAAGTCAGAACAACACCACTGCAGTACAAGCCTCCTTTAAGGGAGTGATATGCTTGTTTTTAAGGACTAATTGATGTAACATATGATAAGCTGTATTATCTTGGCCAGAACCTGCCAAGGTTCCTTCAACACCATCTATCAAACCCACAAACCTCACCACCTAGAAGGACAAGGACAGCAGATATATGGGAACACCATCACCTGCAAGATCCCCTGTAAGCTACTGACCATCCTTACCTGGAAATATATCTCCGTTACTTCACTGTCACTGAGTCAGATTTCTGGAATTCCATCCCTAAAAGCACTTTGGGAGTATTTACACCAGCAGCTCAAGAAGGCAGCTCTGAGGGACAAATGTTGATCTTGCCAATGACATTCACATCCTAATAATGAACTGAACTGAAAATAACATGTCCTGTTCTTGAAGACACAGTAAATTCGAAAGCATTCTGTCATCTTACTAAATCACAGCTCCATGCTGTTGCAATGCACATCTGTCAGGCTGGTAGAAGGTGAATTATATTGACCTTGGCATTTTCTTCACTAACAATTCATATAAACAGTGACAGAGAAAAAAGTGTAAGGTGCAAAGTGAAGGTCAAAGTGTGTGAATTTAAAAAGAAACTTTAAGTGGAATGAACAAATCCAATAATGCTAACACAAAGGAACAGGAGATCATTCAGTACATTGGAAATGGTTAAAGCAATGTTTTAAATTGTTTATAGAAATGAATGGAGTGGATGAGAAAAAGTAAATGATTCATTTTCCTTTCATTCGGAAAAAATATTAATAAATTCAGCTCTGTGTGATGAGAATCTGGTACATGATGTAATAGGTACGAAATGGGAAATATCTGTCTGCATTTTTGAAATCTTTAATAATGAAGAAATTGTATGAAATTGCCATTCTTCACTATGGGTGGAATCTTACAGGGGTTTGAGTAAAGTGGACTACATGAGATTTTAGGGGTGGCACGGTGGTTCAGTGGTTAGCACTGCTGCCTCACAGCACGAGGGACCCGGGTTCAATTCCAGCCTCGGGTGACTGTCTGTGTGGAGTTTGCACATTCTCCCTGTGTCTGTGTGGGTTTCCTCCCATAGTCCAAAGATGTGCAGGCTAGGTGGATTGGCATTGATAAATTGCCCATAGTGCCCAGGGATGTTTGGGTTAGACATGGGAAATGCAGGGAGACGGGAATGGGTCTAGGTGGAATGCTCTTCAGAGGGGCAGTGTGGACTTGCTGGGCCAAATGGCCTGTTTCCACACTGTAGGGATTCTATGATTGTTATAAGTAGTGCTGCATGCAATATTGAGCATGGTGGAGCATGAGCTTTGCTGGGAGGTGGATGCAGTAGCAGAGATAGAGTCAGTGTAAGGTAGCAGGGAGAAGGTTGTGGGACTTATTCCAGACATTGACCTTCTCACTGCACTGCTGGCTATACCCCAATACCCTGGAGTTAGTACTGACTGGGTTGGTGGCCTCAGACTAAGCTTTCAGGTCTGGTGGCACAGCCTTACTCTCCTGGTCCTCAGAGAACAGAATACCTCTGCTCTGGACCACCTCATCCACTAGGATGTCCAGGTCCCTCTGGAGAAACACAGTACCATCTTCCCCTTCTCCACCATGTTCTGACTCTGTCCATCAATGAGCAGAGCAGCTTTGGAATACCCATGCACAACTGGGTGTACAGAGGTATTTAAAGATGGCAAGGACACAAGGGATGGTGGTCTTTGGCCGGATATCTGCCGAGTTGTAAGTTATTCGGGAACAGCGTGTGATAAGGTAAGGTGGAATTGGATGTGAGTCACAGCATAGTGACGCAGTAGGTAACTAATGCAGAGAGTTTGGTAAGGTATAGTGAGAACCCATTAGGCCTGACTGCGAAAAACTCTCAAAACAACTTGACACAACCCAATCTTTGCCAAAATAGAAAGATTCAGCCCTATGTCTCAAGATAGGAAATAGTTTGTGATAAAGTGCTCTGCAGGATCAATTAAGACACTTTCATAGTCATTGAATGCAGGCAAAAACATGAAGTAATTTTCCAGACAGCACTGACTGTCAAAACAAGGAGACCTTATATCTCAGGAAGCTCACTGTTAATAGCTATTAACATTGCATCTTCCAGAATGTGAAGATAAATTGACTTCACATAAAGGAATGGCACGGGATAAATCTCAATTCTGGATGATAGCTTTTATTTCCAGGGAAGGAGCTCAGTCAGTGTGAGGACACTCATGATTCATTTACTTCAACATCTCATCTCCAAAAATTATGGCTGTACCACTTAATTGTTCCATGGGATTGTCACAAGGGAACTGTTAAAGATCCCATTTTCTGAAAAGGCTATTTAACCCTTTTGGATGGTTTCTATTTTTTTTATGGTATAGGCTTTTAAATATAGTTCTTTAAATATAAAAATCAACTGGTTCCAACACAGCTCTGGCATGGGATTTGAACCTGAGGTAGAGACAATACCACTGCGCCACAAATACCTGATTGCTAAATAGATACTTGATTAAGGTGGCAGGCAACACTGGCAAGCCATGCCATTTCAGTTGGACATAACTACTTAACAACTCCTATGCACTATTCAGGTGGTACACAAACAGTTCTATCTGTGGGTCACTGGGCACTGAACTTGCTTTGGAGTCCAAACACTGTAAGGGTTCAAGTCTCAGTCTATAGACCTGATTTACCTAAACCAGGCTGCTAGAGGTGCACTCAATTACAGATTAAACTCATGCAGATGTGAACATTTCCACAGTATTTTAGAAGAGAAGTAATGCCTCAGCCAATTTCATGTTTCAGCCAAAGTCACTGAAACAGATTGTCTGATCATTATCGTGTTCTGTTTGAGGGAGATTATTGTGCACAATTTGGCTGCTATTGTTCTTACATTACAACTGTGACTATATTTGTAAAGGACTTAACTGACTGTGAAGTGATTTGGGGCATTTGAAGTCATGAAAGACTATATGTAAAATAAACATTGCTTTTTTCAAAAAAAAACTACACCTTTACATACTTGCTGGAAGCACTTGCACAACCAATCCAGGCTTGCAAGACCCAAAACTGAAAATCCACTGCCAAGTGTAATTCCCTAATTGGACAATAGTTGCTGAACAATCCAGAATCCCAATTTAAGATTATCAATCTTACAAAATGATTCATTCACCCTTGCTAAAACTGGCACACGATCACACACAGGGATCCTTTATGTGGAAAAAGTAATATATTCAAGCCTTGAATCCTTTTGAATTACCTGGGAGCTTAGGGAACGTATAGTTCCTCAAGGCTTTCGCTCAGTCAGTCAGAGCTGATTTGGCAACTACTCAGCGTCCTTTACCACATAAATCGTCGTGATCATTTAAAATTTGGTATTCTTGTGTTTGTCCTGATGTGTGTAAGATGAAACCTTCAGTAACATGTCTCTCTTTTCATCAAGATTCATTTGCGACTAGAGTAATATACACATTTTAAACATGTTGAAAGGATTCAAGGCTGTGCCGGCTTATTATTTGATCCATAAACTTGAAAATAAAAATTAATTCCATGCAAGGTAATTTTTTAAAAAATCATAATTTTTACAGTAGGTTAACCCAACAGTCCATCAGGATACTTTGCAATGAAAGACATAACCAGTAAATAGTACTAATTCTGTAACTACAGGCAGCGCAGACAATCTCTGCCTGCCCTGTACCCCCCTACCCACTCACTCCCTCACTCTCTTCCCCAATTCATTCAAACCAAAACAAGGTAGATGGAGTCTTATATCCAGACAGGAGGCTTCAGCTTCACAAAGTGACATCTCATGTGAATAAGATTACTAACAATGCATTGTAATCTCATTCTCCACCCCTCACATCAATTCATGTCACACGAACAAATCTGCACTCACTTCTGGAGGGTCAGGTTCAGGGAGTAGGTGGCTGACTTGATCTTATTCTGGCAGTCCAGGTGAGTCATGCCCTCTGTGCTGACCCCGTCTATGGCCACGATAGTATCTCCCTGGCTGATGTTCGCTTGGGCTGCCTTACTACCTGGGCTTACCTGAAATGACAAGAAGCAGATGTGAATATCAAAACCTAAAAAAAATCAAAATGACAATAGATTAAAAACACAGCAGGCCAATTTGAAAGAAATTTGATAGGATAAACAAAAAAAAATTGATAGTGAGCAAAGGTTTGAAGTATTAGTTATTTTTCCAAACAGAACCCGGGGACAGTAGACTTAACTTCTGACATATGTAGTTTATTCCTTCATGAGTCAACCACATTGCTATGGTTCTGAAGTAATATGTAGGCCAGACCAGGTAAGGATGGCAGATTTGTGAACTAAATGATAAGTTGATAGTTGGTAATGATAATGATACGGTCACCATCACTGAAACTAGCTTTATCTTCCAGATCTTGATTTCTGAATTTTCTGAATTTGCTTCTGTTAGTGAAGGGGCCAAAGATGGGAAAAAGGGTAACAACAGCACACAACAAGGTTAGGATAAAAATATTTTAGGATCAACTTGTTATGATGCAGCACCAGAGCAGGTGGCCAAGAAGTAGGTTATTGCCATTCTGTCGCAGAGCCCTTACCTAGTTAATCCACTGTTTGCAGACAGATCCATAACAAATTGCTCTTTCAATATGGGAACTGCTCACAATAGTAAATTCACATCTTTATTAAAAAAGGTTAAGCTACAGCTTTTTTTTTATCCCCCTCTTTTTACGAAAAATTTCTCTCCTCTGTCCCTCTCCAGAAGGAATAAGTTTCTTGCTTTGTGAGCTATTTGTCATCCTATGCTACCTCAAAGTGACAGGTCAACCTGCTCGACCAATCACTATTCCTGGGGGAAATGTTGGTTTAATGGCAATGTCACTGGACTGGCTACTACTCAAGGGACATAGGTGCACAATCCCACCATGGCACCCATTGCAATTTGGATTCGATTAAATCTGGAATGTTAATCTAGTGTCAGTGATGGTGACCATATTGGCTAACATTGACTGCTTTTTTTAAAAAGCCCATCTGATTTACTAATGTCCTATAGGGAAGGAAATCTGCCATCCTTGCTTGGTCTGGCCTCCATGGGTCTCCAGGCTGCAACAATGTAGTTGACTCTTAACTGCCCTCTGAAATGACCTGGAAAGTCATTCAGTTCAGGGGCAATTAGGGACATGCAACGTCTTGACAGTGACATTCACATTCCACGAAAAGATCTAAATTTATCATTGTAACCCTTTATTCTCTTTTACCTCATATGTTTGTCTAGCCTCCCCTTTAATGTATCGATACACCCTTGCAATTAACCTATTAAGAACCTTATCAGCATAAACAACTCTTTAGGATGGCAGTCATAAACTGCTTAAGGTCTTTACAAATCATTAAGCAACAGGCAGTAGTCAGGAAGAAGTCCCATTTTTGAAGGTAGTTAAGCACCTCTTGCTAGACAGTGCATGCCAGGGGAGAACAAAATAAATTAGGCTTGGCTGTGATATTATCACAACTGAAAAGCAAGCCAGCAGTTCAATCACTTGCCAAGAGGCTCTTCCAGCAGCTCTTGTACTATACTCCTGCAGTAGTTTCTGAACCTTTCTGCAGTGGAGTGGAGGAACATAAGCAAAGAAATCTAGGGAAGCCTTATGAAAATACCAAAGATGGCATACTCTCTTTCTCTGAATGAGGTTGTGTCTACATTGGCCATAAAAGCCATGGTGAGCACATATTTCATGACAGCCATGAAGATCCAGACCATTTCTAACATTCACATCCATCATTGCCACTGAACGTTTTATGAAGAAAACTGACCCTAGAGTCTTATTAAGTGATAAATATATCTCTGTTGCTGACTCAGCTAATGTGTGTCACAAGCATATGAGGCACTGAGAATCTATAGCTCTTTGCACCTGGTGTATATCCATCATACAACAGACCCAGCTGCTGGATCCCTCCCCTTCTGCAGACTCACAGCCCGACTTAGAGCAACCCTGAAACATCTTAGCCCATGCTAGAGTGGCTAAGGATCACTATTTAAAAATCAGGAGTCACCCATTTAAAACAGAGATTAGAAAAAATCATTTTCTCTCAGACAGTCACGAGTCTTTGGAACACTCACCCTGAAAAAAGTAAGCAGAGGGAGATAGCTTCTTGTTAAGCACAGGGTTGAAAGGTTATCAATACTAGGCAGGAATGTAGATTTGGGATTACAATCAGATCAGCCATGATCTTATTGAATGACTGAGGAGGTTAGAGTGGCTCAATGGCCTACTCCTTGATTTACATGTTTGTATATATGTTCAAAATTCTTTGAAGTAGCGTCACTAAAGTAAAAGAGATTCTAATGCTCAATCAGTAAGCCCATAATTAGACAGTGGGCCATACTATCACAAGGGTGTAAAATCCTAGATTCCTAGAAACAAATTGTAGATATCTAGGCCAAGTCATGTACAGCACTCAGTTGGATTCAATAATATGTGCATGTATTATTATTATTATGTATTTTACATTCATGCACATTGTTTGCAACAGGGTCTCCATTTGTTGTGCCAACCATAATCCAAATAATCAGCACCACCTCCTCCTGCTGTGTAAATTGTTATCTCCATTCTAAAGTGGTTTACTTGCATTGTAATCCTGATGAGTGCAAGATGAAAAGCATCAACATACTATCTCTTTCTAGCATGGTTCACATGAATAGTTTTTGGTGTTCAGTGTTTGAAGTTGAATACCCATTTCTGAGATGGTACAATGAGCAGCATTGTCACCGATGCAATAATGTGTGTGGATTATCAAACGTCAGGCCAAATGTTTGATGATAGGGAATGGGAGAACCTTGGGGATACTCAGGACCCCATCATAGTTTTTGTCAAGGTACATCCTGAGCAGATTTGTAACATAAGACTCTGTGCTCTACAGGCTGATCTGAGGGACATACGCCAAAATAAGTGTCGTGTTTGTAACGAGGTCTGCCAGGTGGGCCTCATTGAAAATGAGTTCCCAGATTGGGGCTGTTAATCTGGTCCAATCAGGGAGCCCTGGCTGACAGATATAAACAGGAGTCTGAAAGGTTCTGTTCACTCTGAGAGCTGGCTCTGAGGGAGCTGGATCAGTGTCAAGGACTCTCCACGTGTAAATAAAGGGTGACGTGGTGATGGAATACCGGCCTCTGTTGAGTTATTTCAACAAGCATCAATCTTAACTAGAGGGCCAACAATTTAAAATACGGACACCTTTGATCTGTAGGAAACCTGTTAGTTTTCCAGTGCAAAGAGTGGTCAATTACCAAGTGTTGTAATCATAACAGGATCCCAGACGTGATGTTGAAAGATGCACTAAAGCTTGGGGCAAAGGTGCAATGGGGAAAGGTCATTATCTAATGCCCTCCTGCCAAACACTGTAAAACCCCTTGGGCTGTTTGACATGGAATAAATTTTGTAGACTTAAGGTGTCATTTGATGTGAAGTGAGACACTCAGATTGCCACATATTGTATTGAAAGAAACTAATCTTGTTTCTCCTTTATGTAACATTGACTTTGAACTGTCATGTGAGGTAGTCATGTAAACTCAATAAGGATTTTTTTTGCAACAAAGATGTAAGTTAGTGAGGCACCTCACTGTATTGAGCTGTTGCACTTTTATGTCCCACTTCCTTTATCTGTTTTCCTAGCTGCTGGCACCCTCAAACAATATGCATCAAAGAATACTTGACATGACTTGTTGACATGAGTTACAAATTTAACCTGTAATTGTAAGTCTATGAGGTAGCTCATGTACTGTTGGGAAAGAAGCTGAAGTGTAATATATAAGTGTAATAAACATTAATATGATACCAAATGTGAACTGTTTATGAAGGTATAATTTTGGAAAATAAAAGTATTTATTCAATTTCCCACCAGCAACTAGTCAGATTATTCTGGATGGTTTCTGGCAATTGGGAAAGTTTGCAATCTTGGAAGAAGGCTGTAGAATTGGCCAAAAATTCACAGCAGGGGAGAGACAGAGAATGCCAATGGGTTAGGAGGTTTGGCAGATTACAGGGTTGAAGCTCAGGATCAGAATAGGGTGGGAAATAAAAACAAACTGCAGATCACAGCAGAAAGGAGATATTGCAATGTGCACATGGCTTAAGAGGCTGTGGAGAAACACTTGGCTCAGCCTGACTCACAGCTTTCAAAAAAAAACCTTATGCAATTTAAAAGGAAGTGCTGAAACAAAATCACATTTGACTCAAAGTGCAAACTCTTCCGTAGACTTTGCACCAATCTGTTGAGCATCTGCAGCACTTTGTTTTTAATTTCCAATTTCCACAAGATTTGGCTCTTACCTTCTGTAGCTTCCACCATCATTTAGCAGCTAGGTTTCCTGAGCCCTTGGAACAATGAATTTAATTTCAGCTCTCAACTGTACTCGAGAAACCCTATTTAAAAATTATAATGAATTCTACCTTGAAGATACATGCAAACAGGCCATGCAACCCGTTGCTATAACCATGACAACAGATGCACAAGCAGAGGCTTAGGGACACATTACAATGTTTAATTTTTAACTCCTTCCCTGTTGGGTGTTACTATTAACCCCATAGATTCCCATCTTCTCCAGATTGTGTAAGGCAGAAAGAGTTAGAGGGAACATTTATTAGATATGAATGGTGGTTCGAATACTGACGGTGATTGCAGATGATACAAAATTTGGAAGTGTTGTAAGCTGTAAGGAGGATCACACAGAACTTCAAAAAGGACATAAAGGTTGGTGGAGTGGAGAGACCAGTAGCAGGTGATTTTTTTTGCAGAGAAATGTGAAGATTCAATGTGGTTAACAGAACATGGGGAGGTAACCAGAAGAGACCTGAGTGTATATGTGCAATAATCATTGATGGTGGAAGGCAGATTGAGAAGGTGGTTAATAAATCCTAGAATGCTGTCTGCTTCATTAATAGTGCCATAGAATATTAAGACAAGGAAGTTATGTTAAAGTTGTACAAAACACTGGTAGGTCTTAACTGGAGTATTGAAACCAGTTCTGGGTGTCACACTTGTGAAGGCATCATAGAGCAAAGAAATAAAAATTAATTAGCTTCATCCCAGGGATGAAGAACTTCAGTTATATGCATAGATCACAGGACATTTCACAGAATCGCAAAATTATTATAGTGCAGAGGGCTTCTCGGCCCATCTTGCCTGCTCTAAACCTTAGTGCCAATCTCCTGCCTTTTCTCCATATCCCTGCACACCATTATAATCCAAAACAAATATTCAATGCTCTCTTCAATGCCTCAATTGAACCTGCCTTCACCAATTTCCAGGCAGTGCATTCCACACCCTAATTAGCCACTGTTTGAGAAAGATTTTTCTTTCATTACACTTGCTTTGTTTGTTAAATCACAGAATACTCAAACTGCTGCTGTGGAACGGGAGGGCTTCACCTGATTATTCTGCACTATGAGGGACCTTTTAGATTTAAAGTTTGCTCCTCATTTCTGAAGGAGCCCCAATTGGAGTCTCCCATAAAATTACTCATACTTTTCTTAACAAAAAATAGAAAATCCAACACACTATTTCAATATGGTCACCATTTCGTAGCCATGAGAAGTCACCCTTTTTTCTAAGTACTGGTATTGTATTCCTCAACAGTTCAATGTCCAGCAAAGACTCAGGGAATTCCCTATGACACAAGTGAAGTTTTGAGGTACATCAGAACATCTATAATGTCCAGAAGTTTTATTTTAAAGGGGGAAATCAGATGCAAATTGTAAATTTGTGTAGAACTAGCCATTGTGTAGTAACATGGAAGCATGTCCAGTCATCCCCTGTCCTCAGCAGAAAATACAAAGGATGGAACAAAGCAGCAGGATAGATGTCTGCTGCAAGTTAAAATTTAAACTAGTGGCCTGCATGGTCCAGTATCTTGTTGGCAATGGATTGATGCCATACAACATATAGGGTGCTTGCAGATCTGGAGAGACTGAAGCCTAGTTTTGACAACATGGAGGTCCATCAAAAGGGTAAGGAAAAAATGGAAGTGGTTGGAGTAAGGTCACAGATCAGTCAAAGTGGTGAACTAGACTCAAACAATTGACTAGCTAAGACATTTCCCACAAAGCAAAGAGAAAGAAATGGTCCATGTAATTAAAGAAAAATCTTGCTGCCAATTCAAATAAAGACAAGGTCACATAAATACTACCCTTATCCAAGCCCCTCACTCAATTCCCTTTTCAAAGGAAGAAGCAAGGGTTATTGATTTGGGCTTTTCAGACATCATTTCACCTTCAGCAATTCAGCCCAACAGCCATTTGAAATAAATTTCAGCCATTGCAGTCTAAAAGCAGAGGTTTCTTTTAAAATCTTGCAGATGTTGTAGCTTGTGTCCAATTATTTGCTATGAGCTAGGCACGAACTAAAAAGGAAAACCAAATTTATTTATACTGAAATAGTTCACAAATGGGTAATGAGTAGCAACAGTCGGGACAGCTATTGAAGAAGCCACCTGTTCCTTCAGATTCTTTTCAAATCTCTTGGAAGCAAACAGCATGTCCCTACAGGGAAAACTGTGTCATTGTGGGTTGTATACAGTGACACCACTACAAGTGGCCAAAATAATGATGACGATTAAAGGAGAAATCACCCAGTCACTGCTCTGAGCAATGAGGATTGATTTTAAGCCTATTACTTTATATTGTACAACTACCCTTCATCCACTGCATTTATAATCCCGCTGTTATTGGGTGAGGTTACTGTGGTTTCAATTATGATCATTGTTTCCTGCAGATAGTACAGATTCTTTTGAATGAACTCTGCTGGCTGTTAAGTCATTACCACAAGTGCCACCCAGCCTTTGTCTCATATGCTGAAAGTATCTAGGGTCAGTACTCACTTTGTTCTTTTTAAACGCATGATTTAATCAGAGTTCCATAGTCCGAACAATTTTCAGAACCTCCAGGAAGGTCATTTTGATTGTCATTGTTGGTCATTCACTTTATTGAGCAGATCATTCATCCCCTTGTCTTATTCATTGAAATCAACAGTAAAATGATTCGTTGGATTTTCCAGTTAGGCAACAGTCATAGTCATAGAGTAATACATCATGAAAACAGGCCCTTCGGCCCAAAATGGTCCATGCTGACCATGGTGCCAACTCAGCTAGTTCCTGCATTTGGTCCATATCCCTTTAAACCCTTTCCAAACATGTACCTATCCAAACTTTTTTTTTAATGTTTCTATTGTACCTGCCTCAAGCACTTTCTCTGGCAGCCCATTCCATATATGCACCACTCTCTGCATGAAGAAGTTGCCCCTCAGGTCCTTCTTAAATCTATCCCCTCTCACCTTAAACCTATGCCCTTTAGTTTTCCATTCCCCATCTCTGGGCAAAAGACTTTATACATTCATCCTATCTATGTCCCTCATGATTTTGTACACCTCAATAAGATCACCCCTCATTCTCCTACATTCCAAAGTCCTATGCTGGCTAAACTCTCCCTATAACTCAGGCCTACTAGTCCTGGCAACATCCTTGAAAGTGCGGCCTCAATAACTACATATACAACTGTAACATAACATCCCAACTCCTATATTTAATGCCTCGACCAATGAAGGCCAGCATGCTAAATGCCTTCTTCACCATCCTGTCCACCTGTGGCGCTGCTTTCAACGAACTATGTACTTGTACTCCTAGGTCCCTCTGTTCCACAACACTCCTTAGGACCTTACCATTTACTGTATAAGTCCTACCTTAGTTTGACTTTCCAAACTGTAACACCTCACACTTATCTATATTGAACTGCATTTGCCAATCCTCAGCCCACTTCCCCATCTGTTCAAGATCCCTGTGTAATTTTTGATAACCTTCTTCGCTATCAGCAATACCTCCTAATTTTGCATCATCCACGAACTTACTAATCATGCCTTGTACATTCACATCCAGATCATTTATGTAAATAACAAATAACAAAGGTCCTCTTCACCAGATTATCAGCTATGTAATTATGGTGAAAATTCAACCCAACATTTTAAAGATCAATTTGATTTAAACCCTTTGAATGTAGGTATAAATCAGTTGTGATCTATTATAATGATTCTAATATTTCCATTAGAAGTCACAATGATGAGGCTGGCTGAGTGGCAGTTTAATTAGAAAGTAAGCAGGCATTGTGTGGGATTATAGAAATTCATTAAGTTATCTGATATGCCCAATACAAAGTCAAACGCAAGGGAATTCATTAAACAGTTGACACAAGTTAAGCATTACTAAAAGGAATCAAAGCTTTTCACCTTACACTCATCAGAACTAGGATGCAAGAAACAGACCTGGGAAAAAGGGCACCATTTTTTTACAATGTGAAACGAGGGTGCTGATTGGTTGGACCATCATTGGTATGGAGATGCAGCATTAACCATCAATCTTAATTCTCAGAGCAGGCAGGTACATTCTGATTGGTCAGTGTTTGGAATGCAGTTAACATCAGTTGTATCCATCATCCTTTTTTTCATGAAAAAGGTGTAATGTATGGTACAAATTAATTTTACCTCCATAAAACAGGACCCTGTTTATTTATACATGTAGCTTCTTGCACATGCAAATATATCACATTGTGAGCCTGACTGATGATCTTAAATTGGTTTCCAGTGTAACTCTTAGCATGGTCAGGATTATTTAATAAATGATTTCCAGTAGTAGATCACATCTAATGATGGATATACCTTTCTAAGGCTTGCAAGCACGATTGTGCATGGTGGTTGTAGTTGTGTACAACTGATATGTGGTCTGCTGTGAACGGTCAATGGGATATGCTGTTTGATATGGTCTACCAGTCGTTGGGACTTTTTTGCTTGCATACCTGGCACTACAACTCATACATCACTTTATTCACTTGTGCGGTCAATAAGATCTTTTTGGCTTGACAGCTGCATTCTATTAGTGGAGTAAAACAACTCATGGATCTACTATAGAATAACAGTGTGAGACAGCCAGCTTCACCTGTTGTCTAAATTTTGAGCACCATTCCCTTCCAGGGTAATCTGAGGTAGACTGGGCACCAATCAGGACCAAAAGTGGTGGATGTAGGCCATGACAGGATTGTAACACCATGAACTTAGAATCTGCTTTGTGCTTTGCAAAAGTAAAAACTTTCTTTTGTTTAGTGCCTTTTACATCTGTAGATGTCGAAAGAGCTGCATAGCCAATTAATTATGTTGCTTTAATACATGTACTACTTGTTAGGGGTTTAATGTTGGTGTTGCATTAGGATGGAGATGGTATGGAGATTGGAGAATAGTAATGTCACCTCAGTTGGACTCCGAAAGCTCCCATTAACTCAATCAGCAACTATGCACTGGTCAGTCTGACACTGACCCATCCAGCAGCTTATTTGTGCAGATAATCTGCCTGGTAGTGATGGAGGGAATGACGTTAACAGGTCACTTGAGGTACTGTCCTGCTCTTTTTTAAATATCACTATAGAATCTTTTACATCCACAGGAATTGGTTTAACATCCTGTCTGAAAGATAGCTCCTCTGACATGGTGCTGATTCTGTGGAATCAGCTGCCCTTCAATACTGTACTGAAGTGTCAGCAAAGATTATGTGCTCGTCATTTGAGTGAAAATTGCTACCGCACATATATTTATCCAATGGCTTGAACAAATAAAGTGCACACAAAACAAACAGCAACGTTAGTTAAAATGGAAGGATGCATCACAACGAACTAAATGGGTCATTTGAACATGCTGAAAGCTGGGTCTTCAACACTGATACTGACTTAGGCTGTTAAGGAGCTTGTTACCCAGTTTTTTTTGTGTTGAGCACCAACTTACGCTACAGAATACTCATGTCAGCATTGGGATGTCACTTCATAATCCATAAGCACATAGCTCTAGGTACAAATCTGTTATTATTTGGAACTTCCTCCCTAAATCTCTCTGGGTCCCTCTCTCCTTCTTTAAGACATACATGTCATAATAGCTTTATGTGGCTGGTATCAGGTTTTGCCTTACAATAATTCTGATCTCTGGATGACTCCCGGCACCACATGCTCGTGAGTACAGAAGGATAGTGCAGATGAATGTGTGCCAAGAGAGATGGTGAAAGAGGGAGAGTTTTGAATTCCTGCATATTGGGATTGGTTCTGGAGGATGGGGGACCTGCACAAGCTAAGCAGAACCAGGACCAATCCCATGATAGGGCAGTTGCTAATTCTGTTGGTGGTAGTTATGGTGGTGGAGG
>NC_063365.1:5177188-5186357 GCF_021869965.1 Rhincodon typus | reverse complement strand
CTTCTTCAGAAATGATTTCTGAAGAAGGGTCTAGGCCCGAAACGTCAGCCTTCCTGCTCCTCTGATGCTGCTTGGCCTGCTGTGTTCATTCAGCTCTACACCTTGTTATCTCCTTCTAAACCATTCCTATTTATGTACCCATCTAGATGTCTTTTAAATGTAATTGTACCAGCCTCCACCACTTCCTCCGGCAGGTCGTTCCATATACACACACTACCCGCTGCGTGAAAAACTTATCCCTCAGAACTTTTTTAAATCTTTCCATTCTCACCTTAAAGCTATGCCTTCTAGTTTAGGACTTCTCCACCCTAGAAAAAAGACATTGGCTATTCACCCTATCCATGCCTCTCACAATTTTATAAACCGCTTTCAGGTCACCCCTCAGCCTCCAACACTTCAGGGAAGAAAAGCCCCAGCCTATTCAGCATCTTCTTATAATGCAAACTCTCCGCTCCAGCAACATCCTTGTAAATCTTTTCTGCACCCTCTCAAGTTTACCAACATCGTTCCTATAGAAGAGCAACCAGAACTGTACACACTATTCTAAAAGTGGCCTCACCAATGTCCTGTACAGCCATGACATGACATCCCAAATCCTATATTCAATGTTCTGACCAATGAAGGCAATTCTGCCAAACCCTTCTTTACTACCCAGTCTACTTGTGACTCCACTTCCAAGGAACTATGAACCTGCACCTCTAGGTCTCTTTGTTTGACAACATTGCCCCAAGCACTATCATTAACTGTATAAGTCCTGCCCTGGTTTGCCTTACCAAAATGCAACACCTCACATTTATCTAGATTAAACTCCATCTGCCCATTGGCCCATCTGATCAAGGTCCCATTGTACTCTAAGACAATCTTCTTAACTGTCCGCTACACCAATAATTTTGGTATCACCTGCAAACTTACTAACCATGCCTCCTATATTAACATCCAAATGATTTTATAAATAGAGTCATAGAGAAATACAGCACGGAAACAGACCCTTCATTCTAACTTGTCCATGCCAACCGATATCCTATATAAATCTAGTCCCATTTGCCAGCATTTGGCCTATATTCCTTTAAACCCTTCCTATTCATATAACCCATCCAGCTGCCTTTTAAATCTTGTAATCGTACCAGCCTCCAACACTTCCTTTGGCAATGACAAAAAGCAGTGGACCCAGCACAGATCCTTGTGGAACACCACTGGTCACAGACTTCCAGTCTGAAAAGCAACCCTCTAGCACCACCCACTGTCTCCTACCTTCAAACCAATCTTGTATCCAACTGGCTAGCTCCCCCTGGATCCCATGTGATCCAACCTTGCCAACCAGTCTACTATGTGGAACCTTGTCGAACGTTTTGCTGAAGTCCGCATAGACAACATCTGCTGCTCTGCCTTCATCAATCTTCTTGGTCACCTCTTCCAAACATACTCAATCAAGTTAATTTGACACAATTTCCCATGCACAAAGCCATGTTGACTATTGCTAATCAGTCCTTGCCTTTCCAAATGCATGTAAATCCTGCCCCTCAGAATCCCCTGCAACAACTTATTCACTACTGACATAAGGCTCACCAGTCAATAGTTCCCTGGCTTTCCCTTATAGCTTTTCTTAAATAATGGCACCACATTAGCCAACCTCCAGTCTTCCTGCACCACATAATCACATTAATGGCAAGGAGAAAACTAAGAAAACAGTGGAGTGGTTTAGAGACCTTGTAATTTATGTGGAGGTGGAAGACATGGCGTCTTGTAAAAACTTGCATCCATCTTTGCAAAAGAAGGGGAAATACACACTCTACAGCTAAGTAGCAGTGTGAAGTATTGGATGCTATAAACATAGTGAATGGAAATATCAGTGGTTTTAGCATCATTGAAAGTAGATAAGACACCAGGCCCAAATGAAATGTGGCCCAGGTTACTACAAGAAGCCAGAAAAGAAATAGTGAAGGTTCCGACTATTATTTCCCAAACATCCGTGGTTACAGGCAAGGTGCCAGAGAGTTGGAGGGCTGCTGATACTCAATTGTCATTTGAAAAATGAGTCATTAACCTGGAACTACAGCTCAGTCATCTGAACCTTGGTGACGGGCAGACTTATATAAATCATTTGGTGGATAGTATAAATCGGTCATTTCTGAAGTCATTTCCTAATTGACAGAATTTTCTGAGCAACTAACAGAGGTCTGATGTTGTCCACATGGATTTTAGAAGGCTTTTTGAGAAAGTCTCACATGGAATGTTGTCCATAAATGTAAAATCCATTCGGGATCAAGTGCAAAATAAGCACAGTGCCTAGATTTAAAGTGATTGATAACAGGATTTGAGGGCAGGTAAGAAATACTTTCCACCAGTGGGGTCTGAAAGGGTGGAAAAAACAGATAGTTTAAGTGCATTTAAAAAGGCTAGGATTTACATCTGAAGTGACAAAAACAAATTCAAAGGTTGGATTAGACTGGATGGCTGGTTTCTCAGCCAGGACAGATACAATGGCGTCCTGAGACAACACAGTGTGGAGCTGGAGGAACACAGCAGGCCAGGCAGCATCAAAGGAGCAGGAAAGCTGATGTTTCGGGTCGGGACCCTTCTTCAGAAATGTGGGAGGGGGACGGGAACTCAGAAATAAATAGAGAGAGGAGGGGTGAGGCTGGGGAAGGTAGGTGGGATGGTGATAGGTGAGTGCAGGTAGGGAGTGGTGGGGATTAGTCAGTGAAGTGGGAGGAGCGGATAGGTGGGAGAGAAGATGGACAGGTTGTGTCAGGCCAAGGAGGCAGGGATGAAGGGGAGGCTTGGATATGGGATGAGGCCGGGGGTGGGGAGATTTTAAAACTGGTAAAGTCCACGTTTAGGCCGTCGGGCTGTAGGCTCTCGAGGCGGAATACGAGGTGCTGCTCCTCCAGTTTGTGGGTGGTGTCATTGTGACACTGGTGGAGGCCCAGGATGGATGTGTCACCAAAGGAATGGGAGGGGGGGTTAAAATGGTTGGTGACTGGAAGGTGTTGTCATTTGTCGTGTACAGAGCGCAAGTGCTCTACAAAGCGGTCTCCGAGTCCCCGCTTGGTGTCACTGATGTAGAGGAGGCCACACTGGGAGCAGCGGATGCAATAGACCACATTGACGGGTATGCAGGTGAACCTCTGTCTAACGTGGTTTGTTTTGTGCCTTGGATGGAGGTAAGGGGGGAGGTGTAGGGGCAGGTGTGGCAGGTAAAGGTGCCGGGGATGGTGGGGCTAGTGGGGAGTATGAAGCAAATGAAGGAGTCGAGGAGAGATTGGTCCCTATGAAAGGCAGATGGGGTGGGGAGAGAAATATCTCTATAATGGCCTTCTCCTGTGTCCTGGAATGTTTGTTTTATAAATACAAGCTATTGTTCTAATGGAGAATAAGATTTATATTGTGGAGGCCATCCCACCATCAATGAGAATGCTCTAACAATGCTAATTAGGAAGAGGCATGTGAAGTTCAAATCTGGAAAATTACTTGAATTAATTCACACTCATTGTGAATAGTTGTAACTTCTCAGTTTAGAATTTAAAAGTTGAAATTCACACCTTTACACTTTTCTCGATATTATCAGTTTTCCCAGAATCAATAAAAAAAGAAAAGCTCATTTTGTTTTATTATTCATTCATGGGATGAGGGCGTTGCTAACTAGGCAGCATTTGTTGCCCATCTCTAATTGCCCAGAGGGCAGTTAAGAGTCAGCCACATTGCTGTGGGTCTGGTATGTACAACAGAGCAGATAAGGATGGCAGACTTCCTTCCCTGAAGAACATGAGTAAACTAGATGAACTTTTAATGACGTGCAATTGTGGGTATATGGTTGCCATTCGGATATTTTTATCTTCTAGTTTTTTTTAAATTGAATTCAAATTTTAACCATCTACTTGTCAGATGAGGATTCTGGATTACTAGTCCAGAAACATTAACACTACGCCACCTCCTCCACAACGTTTCATCCAAAAGGAGGCACTTTCAACAGTGCAGCACTCTCCCTCAGTACTCCATTGAATTTTAGTGCTTAGTCCTTAGAGCAAGACTCGAACCCAGAAACTTCTTAAGCAGAGGAGAGTGTTACAATTGAGCCATTACTGACACACTGACTACTTTATGCCTGTAGTACAAACATCATGATGCACATAGTCCACTGTTCTCTCACGTGGGTGTGTTGACTACTGTGTCACAACTAGATGTCAGTGAATGTGTCGAATGACAAATTCCAGCAACCCCCAAAACACACACGTCATCGGAGAGATGACAACTCTGATTGGATGTAATCCTGAAGGTTTAGTCACCTATCCCAACAACCCCACCCCTGTACTCCCACCATCGGCTGCAGGACAGATCCATCATCATGTTGGACCGTTCCCCTAAGCCTATCAAAAGCAAACAGATTCTTCAGCATGCAATTGGATCCAAATTGAAAGTCAAATATTCCATTTGTTATTGCCAATACATTTATGATCAATAATTGAAAACATTAAAGAAAGTGAAGAAGATCACAATGTTTATTCAAATCTTGTGATTTCTCTACATGATTACTTGCAGCACTGTTCAGGGGAGTGATCTTTAGTGGAGATCACACCACCCTATTGCTACGCGGGTAAATAAGGAACAGTGGTGAAGTTAGGACTTTGTCGACCTGCTCCTCTCCCCAAGATGATAAAGATCTCTTATCTGATCACCAATGTTGGTTACAACTGGAGGTCTTTGGGACTGAGCAATTGCCAGCCTGTAATTGGCTGCAGCTTTGGGTAATCTGGGATGACAGTGTCGAGGCCTGTGATAGGCCAAGCAACTCACTTATGCCCCTTTTAATGAGTTGACTGGTCCACGTTGGGATATGTTATCTCAGCATTGGGAATGGCATGTCAGTTATCATCTAATACACCGTCCCCACAGTTAGGCACATAAAAGGAGAAAGTCATGCCCAAAGACTCTATTGCACATTGTCAGACACCAGGAGTTCTTGTATGAAGAGTGATACTTTACATGTTGGTCAATGTTTGACTTTACTGTGGAACATCTCCCAGTGGCAGGTGTAAGATGATCGTCAGGGGG
This sequence comes from Rhincodon typus, assembly GCF_021869965.1. Taxonomy (NCBI): domain Eukaryota; kingdom Metazoa; phylum Chordata; class Chondrichthyes; order Orectolobiformes; family Rhincodontidae; genus Rhincodon; species Rhincodon typus. The sequence continues at coordinate 5,181,305 of NC_063365.1, read as the reverse complement.
TCTTCTGTTTCAGCTATTCTCGAAAGGAAACACCATCTGTGCACTAAAGGAATTCAACACCTCTTGATCTAAACACCTAGCCCCAACACCTTCCATATTTCATGAAGCAAGCACATTTAGGGTGCCAAAACAGCTGCAGATTCCAAATGATTAAGTGTCAACAAAAACAGCCAGCCCACCAAACCCCCCCCAAACTCTGTCCCTACAACTTTATTCCCTTCAAAACACCATCCTATTTACTTTTCAAATCAAATGAGAGGAGTGATCAGAATGAAATGTTGAAATGGCATCTTAAATATTCTTTCTACCCTGCTGGGCTATTAACAGAGTTAGTCCTCAGCCTGAAAGCCCTCTCTGAACCAAAACATCCATCAAAGACAGTATGTTAACAGGAAGTGTTTACAGAGTTAGTAATTCAGGATGATATCAAGAGCAGTTATTTTAAAAAGGTTGTCTTAAGGTTGCAAGCTGCCGTCATGCTCATCCCCAAAAAGGGAGGAGAGAAAAATCAAGCCATCGAGGATCAATTTCATAGATTTCCAAACAATTTCAAGACTGACAGAGAGGCAAGCGAGAAATCCTCTGGACTCCTTTCGAAATAGTGACAAGTACTCTTTCTCATCCACATGTAACTTTTAACATCATTGAAAATTCCCCTGCTACGGGTAAACGTAATGGTCTTGCTTAAATGGTCACTTTTCCTCTCCACAAACTGTTTTCTACTCCCAATGTCTGTGTCCTTTTTCATAGGGTGGATTGTAAAAGCTGCAATAGTTTTAGGATGAGGATAATCTAATTCTGCATTTCCCATCTTTTGAAGCACTTCCGAGGATTGATCCGCTTGGTACAGATTTTGCAGTGATGGGACCAACTCCAATGCACATTTTACCAACAGCATTCTGCATTGTCTGAACAGTGAGCAGAAGCTAGGTGTTATCTGTGGGTTGATGTTGTTAGTGGACTAATCCCCCACACATCAATCATATTTGATTTAGGTGCGATATTTTGATACTTTGCCTTAGAAATCTGAAGAAGGGTCTAGGCCCGAAACGTCAGCCTTCCTGCTCCTCTGATGCTGCTTGACCTGCTGTGTTCATCCAGCTCTACACCTTGTTATCTCAGATTCTCCAGCATCTGCAGTTCCTACTATCTGTGTAAAATGGCATTTCACTGGATTAGACTTGAAGCATGAAATTATATCATTATTTTGCAAGATGTTTGAATGGTATTACGTGTTCACTTCAACTTTTAAAATTGATAACCATAATTAACAAGGCATTTTTGACTCCCTGGTGTTTGAACTTCTGTTTGGAGGCTTTCAACTCCTGGGAATTAGGCATGTAACTTTCACCTCTTAGTCAGAACGCTACAGGCTTAAGTCACAGACAGAAGCTTGAGCACAAAACTCTAGATTGAGACTCCAGTACTGAGGGAGTGCTGCACTATGTTTCAGATGAAACGTCAAATAGGGGCCCCCATCAGCCCTCTCCCACGTGGATGAGAAACAGTACTTGTCACTATTTCGAAAGGAGTCCAGAGGATTTCTTGCTTGCCTCTCTGTCAGTCTTGATTTCTCAACTAATACCCAAAACAGATAATCCAATCATCCTCACATTGTTAACTGTGGGGTCTCGCCGTGTACACATTTCCTGCTCCTTTTCCTTAGAACAGTGCCTACACTTCAAAAGTACTTCAATGACTGTCAAATACTTTGGGACAACCAGAGTTTATGAAAAAAATCCAAAGAAACAAAATTAAAACCACACTGTATTTCACTTCCAATGTGTTTGGTTGTGATTTGCAATATGATTTGTCGAGTAATTAGGTGGAAGAGCTTTACTCAAACACACATGCAGTTACAATATCCAGGTTCTGACACAACAAATGACACACTTTTAGGCTCTCCATTACATAGTAAGCTTCATCTTAGGGAGGACACAGAAGATGTTCAAAATCCTTCATCAGATTTCCCAGGATCTATCATTTTAGGAGCAGATGTTAAAACTGCACATTTTCTACAGGCTGCATTGTATCATAAAATGGATTGTTGCTAAAAGGAGAAATAATTTGTCCACTTAAGACAAGAAATTCAAAATGACGACAGGATAAAAATAACTGCAGGTAACACAGCCTGACTCTCGAGTTTAACCTATTTTTTCTAATCAACCTGTTCAGAGTTTAATGCTGCTACTTCCTCTGGGGCTTTGGAAGATCAGAATGTCCTCTTGCCAGTTCCAGAACACAGAGGGATAGCTGACAGTGTTTTATGACTGACCTATGTCTGCAACAAATGTGGAAATTTACTGGACTTGGAGTTCCCATTAAAACTTTTATATGATTCCAGTGGAATCTCACAGGTTACCAATAGTGAGTCAAATGATGTGCTGTTCACCAAGTCTGTGACTAGCCTTCAACTGAAAGCTCAGAATCGGAGTTAATAATTTAAATCATTGATGGTAGCAGCTCACATGATTGATAAAACCTATATCTGCATCTTCATCTGAATTAAAATTTTTGCATTTTATGTTTGTTTGAATCAAATACAGCACTGAATTTATTGGTGTCTCAAGTCAAAAGGTTGTGGTGTTTGGGGAGATAGAGTCTAGGAAATACGGTTTCACCTAAAAAGCCACAATATTTAATTACTATTAAGCTCTGGGCAACCTCTGGGGAAGATCAGATTTTAATGTATTTTCGATCTACATGGTTGAACTTCTCTTTTATGTACCAGTTACAGACATTTCATCTGTGTCAACGAGGGTCAAAACAGAGGAACATAGGAACAGGAATAGACCATTCAGCTCCTCAAAATTTTGGGAAAGAACATTCCATATGTCCATTTCCCTTTGGGTCAAATACCATTTTCCAATATCACCTCTGAATAGCTCACTCTAATTTCAAGGTACTCCCCCTCATAATTGGAGAGACTGTGAGAGAGTACTCCGGAAACCAACTGTAATCCAGCCTGTAACTCACCCTCCAGTATTTGTTGTCGATAAATTCGCAAACAACGTCAGAAGGAAATCCAGCCTGTAACTCACCCCTTGGTATCCATTCCCCTCCATAAAATGCTGTTCTGTACAGAATGTACTTGCTGATACTGTCTATTGCAACCAAAATATCCCCTGTCCATCACACTCAAATCAAATGAGTCAGGGCAAAGCTGACAAGCACATAGCATGGACTTTGGTTTGTCATGCACAATTACCAGAGACTGACAATAGAAAATTTCTCAGTTCTTACTAAGTAAATTTTCTTTCCAAATCAATTTACTCCCAAACACTGGCAACAGGTAACATTTGCTTGTGAAGCAGAATCCCCAGAGTATGAAATATTTCTAAAATATGCTTGACTAGCCTTCAACTGAAAGCTCAGAATCGGAGTTAATAATTTAAATCATTAATGGTAGCAGCTCATATGATTGATAAAACCTATATCTGCGTCTTCATCTGAATTAAAATTTTTGCATTTTATGTTTGTTTCAATCAAATACAGCATTGAATTTATTGGTGTCTCAAGTCAAAAGGTTGTGGTGTTTGGGGAGGTAGAGTCTAGTGTCACCCCCAGGTTGATGTTCTGAGGATATCAGACGAGAATCCTTCAACAGCACTTGGAGAAATTGTAATTGAATAAAATCTGAAATTTAAGGAGAATGTTAGCCTAATGACAAACAATTAATCACTGTTGCTTGTTGCAAAAAGAAACTTATCTGGTTCACTAATCTACCGTCCTTACCTGGTGTGCTCTACATGTAACTCCAGACCCACAGCAATGTGGCTAACTCTGATCTGCCTCTTGGCAATTAGGAATCAGCCAATGATACCAGTGATGCCTATATTGCATGAACAAATAAAAATGGAAGTTTCACTGCAGGGACTGAAGCAAAACTTTTAGTCCGACCATTTCATGCAGTACTGAGGGAGTGCTGGGTTGTCAGAGCAGTCTCGTGCATGACTAAGGGATTGCTAACATTATCAGAGCTGTCCCGCACAGTACTGAGGGAGTGCTGTGTTGTCAGAGCTGTCCCGCACAGTACCGAGGGAGTGCTGTATTATCAGAGCTGTGCAGTGCAGTACTGAGGGAGTGCTGTATTATCAGAGCTGTGCAGTGCAGTACT
>NC_063365.1:5121064-5177178 GCF_021869965.1 Rhincodon typus | reverse complement strand
CAGTACTGAGGGAGTGCTGTATTATCAGAGCTGTGCAGTGCAGTACTGAGGGAGTGCTGTATTATCAGAGCTGTCCCGCGCAGTACTGAGGGAGTGCTGTGTAGTCAGAGCTGTCCTGTGCAGTACTGAGGGAGTGCTGTGTTGCCTGAGGAGCCATCTATTAAACCATAGTTAATGTTTCATATAGTAGGAACTGCTGATGCTGGAGAATCTTCATGTCCAGCTTCAGAACTGGTGATTTTGCAGTTCTGAGGTAGGGTGACTGCACTTGAAACTTTAACTGTGTTTTCTACCTACAGATGTTGCCAGACCTGCTGAGATTTTCTAACAATTTCTGTTTTTGTTTCAGATCTCCAAAATCTGCTGTTTGCTGTTTTATATTAAACTGAAGCTCTGTCTACCCTCACAAATGGCTGTGGAAAGAGCCCACGGCTCTATTTTGAAAAGGAACATAGTAGTTTCACTGTTGTTCTATTCAAGGTTTAACTTTCAACAACACCTGAAAAACTGATTATCTGCTGTTATCACATTGTGTATAGCAAACTCCCACAAACAACAAATTCAGTCTCACATTTCCTAATCAAGTCGGAACTATGCTTGAAAAAGGACTCATTGGCTGCTGAGCACTTTAAGACATCCAGAGGCTAGGAAAGATGCTTTATAAATGCATATTCCTTTAAACCTGACAGGGACATATTTGCTCTGACACACACACTCACACACACACTCACTCACTCACTCACACATACACACACGCACGCACTCACACACACAGACAGACTCCACTTCTCATTGGCATACAGTCAACAGGTTTTTGAGATGTGGGCACCATGGCAATACCAGCATTTGTTGCCCATCCTGGAAAAGGTGTTGGCAAACTGCCTTATGAACTACTGCAGTTAACCTAGTGAGGGTACACCCACAGTGACGTAAGGAGGCGACCAGTGATAGTGGAGGCTCAGTGATGTTAAGTTCCAAGTCAGGATGGTGTGTAACTTGAAGGAGGATCTTGCGGGTGTTGGTCTACCTCTAGAAACATAGAAAATAGGAGAAAGAGTAAGCCATTTGGCCTGCCCTTCAATTTATTATAATCATAGTTGATCCTCTGTTTCAATGCCATACTCACATTCTCTCCATGCCCTTGATACCGTTAGTGTCTAGAAACCTGTTTATTCCTTAAATATGTTCAGAGACTTGCTCTCCATTACCTTTTGTAGTAGAGAATTCTTCAGGTTCACAACCCGCTAAGTGAAGAAGTTTCTCCCCATTCTCAGTTCCAAGTGGCATGCCCCTTTTCCTGAGACTGTGAGGCCTTATAGAAGCCTCAGCCTTGTTGCCAGAGGAAGGCTCTCCCAATGGCAATGCTCAAGGGATCAGTGGAACATACAAACATCTCCACCATGTCAAAGTGGCAATCCATGGAGGGAGAGGGCTGAGATAATAACAATGGTGAAGCTAACAACACTCTTATCAAGGCATAAATCAGATGGAAACATCAGATAGCCCACAAACACAGCTATAGGTGTAAATGAGATATTGCTTTTAGACTTACTCTGCTCCTCCACAGGCTCTGCTCCACCAGTGGGAAACTCAGAAATGGGGAGTGGTTCAGGTTCAGTTGTTATGCCTCCAATCAATTTCAAGGGATCCCCAATTAACAAACGTTTGATTTATGAACGCGCATACTTATGAACGCGATCCCATTTAGAAGTGTAATTTTAAAGACCTGACATATGAACATTTCCTGTACCTATGATGATCTGCTATATATTGTCCTGCATTGTATTCCAACTTGCATTCAAATCAATTTGTGACAGACTCAGGAATAAAACCTATTTGCAACACAGGACTGCATGTAGCTTAAATCTCACCCAAATTTAAGTCTTGATATCCCAAAGAGAAGCAGGAAGGGCTGGAAAGGTCGAATGGGAACCAAAAATGTGCAACAGCTATCCATTTTATACTTGCTCACCTTTTTGCTTGGCATAATTCCTGAGCTGGTGACCCTTTCTCATGGAGTCGCAGTGCACTGACAAAAATATATGAAGGAGTGCACTGAAACAGACCAAATCACAGAGGCAGACCTGCCAATCAGGAGGTCCCTTCGACTGGAGTCAGCCTAATAAGGCACAGGAGCAGAAGTAGGCTATTCTGCCCAACGCATCTCCCCACTGAGAGGTTGAGATCAACACTGTTCTAATAATTCTTAATTCCATTTTCCTGCCATTTTTTCCAAAGATTCCCTTACTGATTAAAAATATATCTCTTTCAGACTTGAATATGTTTAACAACCCAGCTTCAACTTGTTTGCTCCACAGACAAGCAGCTATGACAGGGTTTCTATATTAAGTAAGGTTCCTGCCCTTGAAAAGAAATCCCCTTGTAAAAGACATTTTCAATGTTACAGGCACATAAACCCTTTGCTGTTTGGTTTTAGGTGAATGTTAAGGAAAAATAATTTTCTGTTATTGATACTTTCACTTCAAATATACACCACAGCGATGAAGAAGAAAGTTGGACTTCATGCTCTGAATGGCATCAGGGAGAGAAAGTGAGAATTAGCAGGACACCAGGCTTTATCAGGAAGGTGTAAACTCAGCTGCAAGCTCTGCAAAGTGCTGTAAACACAGCGGGTGTCCAAGTGCTTTAGGTTGGTGCTAAGAAGCAGCACAATTGGAGCTTGTTAACAGATCACATGGTGGGTTTTGTGGTGCACTAGTACTTTCCACTATCCTTTGAGCCAGGAGACCCAGGTTCATGTCCCACCTGCCTCAAAGGTGTGCGATAACATCTCTGAACAGGTTGATTAGAAAGTATCTAACAGGTCTCATCAGTCACACCAATCATTACTGGGTGATTTGCTACGTGACAATCTGACTGGAATCGAGAGGCATCATTTCTTTAGAATTCTCTTCAGTCCATGGCTCGCTGCCTTAATCTTCCCAATGAAAGGGTGACAGAAGGACAAACTACCCGATGAAGCGTCCAATTCTCCTCCATTCTAGTCTCCTCGTCCTTGTGGGAATGCCACATGGAGAATGAATTTGAATCATATTGAAACTCCAAGCAGTTCTCCATTGTATCAAATTGCACATTCTTCATTTGACCTATCAAGAGGTTCTCCTGTGAGGAAAATTGATACTTTGGTGTCAGTAATACCTTGACCTTTGGTCGGGACTAAAAAAAACTTGGCAAATTGTGCCAACCACTGGGTTTTCAAAGAATCCAATTCCCATTCCAGTAAGATGAAGAATTATGAAACTCTGCACCAAGTGTGGTGAACCCTTGAGAAAAAAGACAACGCAGAACACTGGTTTAAAATCCTGTCCCTCTTTAGTCACTGAAATCCAGGCCAGGTGGATGCAGTTCCGTCTACTATTGTCTTCTGTCTTACTTGAATAGCCTTTGGACTGTTGCAGTCGGGGAATCTACATCTGAAAAGGGTTTAAAGAATCAAAGTAGCAATTTTGAGCTTGCAGCCTGTCTAACACCTCATTGTGCAACAGATTTCCGAGATGACACATCTTGCCAAGAGCAGAGATGCAAGTCTTGCTCTGAAGTAACTGAGTCCCCTCCAAATTATCAACGGGTCTGGAGCAAGTTGTGGGGGGTGAGAGGGCTCATCCCCAAATTTTTCATCAAGAGTTGGGGGTGAGTAGAAATGAGAACAGCAGCATCCTGTTTAATCCATAAAGCCCATGGCTCTCTCAGTGCTTCACAGTGACCTCCGCGACAGGGAGGAAATGTCTCTTAACCGGTTAATACACAAGTAATTCTGAAAGAATATTACAAAAAACTGAGGGATAGAGGACCAATGGGTGACCTGTGACACAGGCCTTACCCTAACAGATTTGTTAGTCTTGATTCATTACCGCTTAGAATTTGGTAACTTGAACAGAGGGGACAGAGCAATCTCCGTGATAATTTTGTTTTCTTTCACCTCGTGGCTTTGTACCTCAAAATACTTACATTTGTTTTATTGCACAGATTGCAGAAAGGTACTATACCTTTAAGAAAGCAAAATGACATTGTGACAAGAGGCACTCTAGTATAAAAGAGGTCTCATCTTGCTGTCTGAACAGTCAGTTAGTCTGGTAGCAATCAGGCTAGTCAGCTGGTCAACTATGTATGTGATATAATAATAATCTACTTAAGTACATAACCCAGGGGCCTTGTGGCACAATGGTGGTGTCTCTATCTCCGAGCCAGAAGATCAAGTCCCACCTGCCCCTGAAAATCTGTGCCTGCATCTCAAAACATGTTGATTTAAAAGAATAATTGATGCAACGGTTTCAGTTGGAACAGGTACTTTTAAAGGCCTTTTCTGGCATAGTTGTAATGCCCCTACCTCTCTGAGGCCTGGGTTAAAGTCCCACTGACTCCACAAGTATATCCAGCAGGGATTGGCGATGGCCTAGTGATATTGTCACTAGACTATTAATCCAGAAGCCCAGCTAATGTTCTGGGGACCTGGGTTCAAATCCCACCACAGCAGATGGTGGAATTGGAATTCAATAATTTAAAAAAAAATTAAAATCATTGTCAGGGAAAACCCATCTGGTTCACTAACGTCCTTCAGGAAAGGAAATCTGCCACCCTCACTTGGTCTGGCCTATATGTGACTCCAGACTCTCAGCAATATGGTTGACTCTCAATTGCCCTCTGAAATGGCCTAGCAAGCCACTCAGTTGTACCAATCGCTACAAAGTCTCAAAGAAATGAAACCGGACAGATCACCTGGCATTGACCTAGGGATCAGAAAAGACAACAGCAGAAACAGTCCTGTCAACCCTGCAAAGTCCTCCTCTCTAACATCTGGGGTTAGTGCCAGAATTGGGGGAGCTGTCTCACAGACTAGTCAAGGAACAGCCTGACATAGTAACACTCACAGAATCACACCTTACAGGCAATGTCCCAAACACCATCATCACCACCCATGGATATGTCCTGTCCCATCAGCAGGACAGACCCAATAGAGGGGGTGGCACAGTGGTACACAGTTAGGAGAGAGTTGCTCTAGGAGTCCTCAACATTGACTCTGGACCTCGTGAAGTCTCATGGCTTAAGGTTAAACATGGGCAAGGAAACCTCCTGCTGATTACCACATACCATCCTCCCTCAGCTGATGAATCAGTCTCTCCTCAATGTTGAACAACACTTAGAGGAAGCACTGAGGATGGCAAGGGCACAAAATGTACTCTGGATGGGGGATTTCAATGCCCACCACCAAGAGTGGCTCAGCAGCAGTACGACTGATCGAACTGGTCGGGTCCTAAAGGATATAGCTGCTAGACTGGGTCTGCGGCAGGTGGTGAGGGAACCAACAAGAGGGAAAAACATACTTGACCTCATCCTTACCAATCTGCCAGCTGCAGATGTATCTGTCCATGACAGTATTGGTAAGAGTGACTGATGCACAGTCCCTGTGGAGACGAAGTCCTGGCTTCACATTGAGAATAACTTTCGTCATGTTGTGTGGCACTATCACTGTGCTAAATGGGACAGACTTTGCTCAAGACTGGACATCCATGACGTGCTGTGGGCCATCAACAGCAGCAGAATTGTACTCCAAGACAATCTGTAACCTCATGGCCCAGCATATCCCCCACTCAACCATTACCATCAAGCCAGGGAATCAAATCTCGTTCAATGGAGAATGCAGGAGGGCATGCCAGGAGCAGGACCAGGCATACCTGAAGGTGAGGTATCAGCCTGGTGAAGCTACCAAACAGGACTACTTGCATGCAAACAGCATAAGCAGCAAGTAATAGACAGAGCTAAGCAATCCCACAACTAACAGATGAGATCTAAGCTCAGCAGTCCTGCCACATCCAGTCGTGAATGGTGGTGGACAATTAAACAACTCACTAAAGGAGGAGCCTCCACAAATATCTCCATCCTCAATGATGGAAGAGCCCAGCACATCAGTGCAAAAGATAAGGCTGAAGCATTCGCAGCAATCTTCAGCCATAAGTGCTGAGTGGATGATCCAAATCAGCCTCCTCCAGTGGTCCCCAACATTACAGATGCCAGTCTTTAGCCAATTCGATTCACTCGACGTGATATCAAGAAACGTTTGGAGACACTGGATACTGCAAAGGCTACGGGCCCAGACAAAATTCTGGCAATAATACTGAAGATTTGTGCTCCAGAACTTGCCGCTCCCTTAGCCAAGCTGTTCCAGTACAGTTACAACACTGGTATCTACCCAGAAAATTGCCCAAATGTTCTTGTATACAAAAGCAGGACAAATCCAACCCGGCCAATTACCGCCCCATCAGTCTCCTCTCGATCATCAGTAAAGTGATGGAAGGTGTCATCAACAGTGAAATCAAGCAGCACCTGCTCAGCAATAACCTGCTCAGTGATGCCCAGTTTGGGTTCTGCCAGGGTCACTCCGCTCCTGACCTCATTACAGCCTTGGTTCAAACATGGACAAAAGAGCTGAATTCCAGAGGTGGGGTGAGAGTGACAGCCCTTGACATCAAGGCTGCATTCGACCGAGTGTGGCATCAAGGAGCCCTAGCAAAACTGGAATCAATGGGTATCAGGGGGCCAAATCTCTGGTGGTTGGAGTCACATAGGAAGATGGTCGTGGTTGTTGGAAATCAATCATCTCAGCTCCTGGACATCTCTGTAGGAGTTCCTCAGGGTAGAGTCCTAGGCTCAACCATCTTCAGCTGCTTCATCAATGACCTTCCCTCTATCATAAGGTCAGAAGTGGGAATGTTTGCCGATGATTGCACAATGTTCAGCACCATTCATGACTCCTCAGATACTGAAGCAGTCCATGTTCAAATACAACAAGATCTGGACAATATCCAGGCTTGGGCTGACAAGTGGCAAGTGACATTCACGCCACACAAATGCCAATAAGAGACAGTCTAACCACCATCCCTTGGCATTCAATGGTGTTACCATCACTGAATCCCCCACTATCAACATCTTGAGTGTTATCATTGACCAGAAACTCAACTGGACTCACCACATAAACACAGTGGTACAAGAGCAGGCCAGAAGCTAGGAATACTGCGGCGAGTAACTCACCTCCTGATTCCTCAAAGCCTGTCCATCATCTACAAAGCAGAAGTCAGGAGTGTGATGGAATACTCCCCACTTGCCTGGATGAGTGCAGCCCCAACAACACTCAAGAAGCTTGACACCATCCAGGACAAAGCATCCACTCCCTCCACCACCGACGCTCAGTAGCAGCAGTGTGTACTATCTGCAAGATGCTCTGCAGAAATTCACCAAAGATCCTCAGACAGCACCTTCCAAACCCATGACCACTTCCATCTAGAAGGACAAGGGCATCACACATATGAGAACACCACCACCTCCAAGTTCCCCTCCAAGTCACTCATCCTGACTTGGAAATATATCACCATTCCTTCACTGTCACTGGGTCAAAATCTTGGAATTCCCTCGCTAAGGGCATTGTGGGTCAACCCACAGCAGGAGCACTGCAGCGGTTCAAGAAGGCAGCTTACCCCCACCTTCTCAAGGGCAACTAGGGATGGACAAGAAATGCAGGCCAGCCAGCGACACCCACATCCCACAAATGAATAGAAAAAAAAATCTCTGAACGGGTTGCTTAAAAATACCTATAATACAGCCTGTATATGCAAGTCTGAGATGGTATATCAGTGAAAATAGTTTGGAGTTTGTTGTTAATAGATGTCCAGATATTGGCCTTGATAGGAACCAGAGTTTCTCTGGTATATTTTGTGTCCTCTAACATCACAAACCCTCAGTTACAACAAAGGAACAGGCCATTGAGCCAATAGATCTTTGGCACTGTTTGCGCTCTACATGAGTTTCCCCCGACCCCATTTTGTTCAAACCCATCAAGATATTCTTCTTGTCCTTTCTCTCCCATGTACTTATCTAGTTCCATTAAATTATGCTATTTACCTCTACAACTTGTGGTAGCATTTTCCACATTTTAACCACTCTTTCTGTAAAGAAGTTTCTTCTGAATTCCTTGTTGAATTTATTGATAACTATTTTATATTTATGGTCCCTAGTGAAGACAAACCTGCAATTGGAAGCGTCCTCTCTAGAGCAAACTCAGCCATTATCTTGAAAGGCTTCGATCAAGTCACTTGTCAGCCTTCTGTTTCCTTGAGGATACAGCCCCAGCCTGTTCAAGTTTCGTCTAAACTGATGATTAACAGTGCTTCCCGTGCTATTGACCTGTGCTCCAAGGTCTCACTGTCCCTCAACTCCATTTACACACCCTTTTTTTTAAGGAAAACATAGCAGTCACATAGAGTATCACCTGTATCTGTATTACATCCTAATAACAAATGCCTATTCAACATCAGTCTGTAACTATAGACCACCCTGAAAGTACTAGTTATAGACAAGTTTACAAAAAAATATTTAGAGTGCATCAAGGATTCTTTCTTACAGCAGTACATTGAACAACCTACCTGGGAACAGGCTATTTTAGATCTACTAATGTGTAATGAAGTAGGGTTAATACAAGATCTTGTAGTTAAGGATCTTCTAGTGGATAGCGAGCTCAACATTGTAGGATTTCAAGTTCAGTTTGAGGGAGAGAAAACTGAGGTCTCAAACCAATGTCCTTAAATTAAATAAAATTAAATAATGGTAATTACAGAGAATGAAAAGAGTTGTCTAAAGTGAGCTGGGAAAATAGACTAAGGAGAAAGTCAGTGGATGAGTAGCGGAGGACAATTAAGCAGGTATTTCATAATGCTCACAAAATTTATTCAGGTCAAAAGGAAGGACTAGATGAGAAGGATGAACCACCCTGTGGTTAACAAAGGTGGTCGAGGACAGAATCAAATCTAAAACAAAGACATACAATGTGGCAAAACGTGGTAGACCAGAGGAGTGGGAATATTTTAGGAACTATGAGTGGATAACTGAAAAGCTAACAAAGGAGAAAATTGATTTTATAAAAGAATTGGCAAGAAACTTAAAAACAAACAGCAAGATGTTTTACAGGTATTTGAAAAAGAGAGTAGCTAAAGTGAATGGGACGTTTTTAGGATGTTACTGGGGAAATGATAATGGGAACAGAGAAATGGTAGGAAATTTAAACCAATATTTTGGCTGGTCTTCTCAGACATCATGATAAGCAAAGTGCTAATAGGAGGAAAGATCTTATAACAGTCTCTATCACGAGGGACAAAAATATGTGACAAACAAAGAGCCAGACAGGCCTTTAGGGTCTGATGGCATCCTCATCCAAGAGTTTTAAAGAAAGTGGCTTTAAAGAAAGGAAGGAGAAAATACGCAGGTAAATATAGTCCAGATAGCCTAATATCTAACCTTGGGAAAATACTAGAGTCAGTTAATAAGGAAGAAATAGCAGACATTTAGAAAAGCTGAATGTAATGAAACTAAGTCAACATGGTTTTGTTAAAGGGAAATCATTTTTGACCAATTTGGTAGCATTCTTTGAGGAAACAATAAAGCAGAGTCCATAAAGGGGAAATCAGTAAATACAGGGTATTTCGACTTCAAGAGGCACATGATAAGGTGCCACATAAAAGGTTCTTGCAAACAAGATTGGAGCTCACGGTATTAGAGGTAATGTATTAAAATGGATTAAAGGTTGATTACACACAAAAGACAGGTAATTAGCAAAACGGGTCTTTTTAAGGTTGGAAATGTATAACTGATGGCGTGCCACAAAGATCAGTCTGAGGGTCTCAGTGCAGAAATTGAGGAACGTTGGATTGACCATGATCCTATTGAATGGCAGAGCAGGTTCAAGAAGCCAAATAGCCTACTCCTGTTCCTATTTCGTATTATGGTCTTATGGTTAAAGTCAGAAGTCATATGACACCAGGTTGTAGTCCAACAGGTTTATCTGAAATCACGAGCTTTCGGAGCACTTGTGAAGTTACCTGATGGAATGGTGCTCTGAAAGCTTGTGATTTCAAATAAACCTGTTGGACTATAACCTGGTGTTGTGTGACTTCTGAGTTTGTCCATCCCAGTCCAAAACTGGCACCTCCACATCAGGGTCTTATAGATGGTATTGACCACGGGTTTAGAAGGGGCTGTCAAAGGATTGTTGGAGAATTTCATAGAATCCCTTCAGTGTGGAAACAGGCCCTTTGGCCCAACAAATCCACACTGACCCTCACAGCATCCCACCCAATCCCATCCCCCTATGACCCACCTAGCCTGCACATCCCTGAACACTACGGGCAATTTAGCATGGCCAATCCACCCAGCCTGCACATCTTTGGACTGTGGGAGGAAACCGGAGCACCCGGAGGAAACCCAGGCAGACACAGGGAGAATGTGCAAACTCCACACAGACAGTTGCCCGAGGGTGGAATCAAACCCGAGTCCCTGGCGCTGTGAGGTAGCAGTGCTAACCACTGAGCCAGCGTGCCACCCCAATTTCTGCAGCACATCTTTGTAGGTGGCACAACTGCTACCACTGAGTGTTGGTAGTGGAGGAAGTGAATGTGTGTTGATGTGGTGCCAATTAAGTGAGCTGATTTTGTACTGGACAGAGTCAAGCTTCTTGAGTATTTTGCAGCTATATTCATCCAGGCATGTCAGGAGTATTCCATCACATGCAGCTCTGATGAACAGTCATCTAGACTCAAAACGTTAGCTTGCTCTCTGTGACCTGCTATGATTTCCAGCATTTTTTGCTTTCAGTATAGCTTCCAGCATCTGCAGTACTTTGTTCCTACCTGCATTCTATCATACTCCTGATGTGTGCCTTGGAGATGATGTACAGACTCTGGGAGTCAGGAGGCAAGTTACTCACTGCCATTTTCCTAGTCTCTGGCCTGCTTTTGCAGCTGCAGTATATATATATATATGTTTGGTCTAGTTCAGTTTCTGACCAATGGTAACACTTCTGGATGTTAATAGCAGGGTATTAACTGATGGTGATACTATTGATTGTCAAGGAGTGATGGGTTAGATTCTCTCTTGCTGGAGATGGTCATTGCATGGCACTTGGTCTATTATTGTTCCTATTTCTTATGTTCTTATGTTTAGTGAGAAATCCAGAGTTGGAGCTTGTTGACTTAATGCAGTGCTTCCAACAGTTTGAGGATGCAGAAACAGATAAGCAGCACTGCAGGAACACAGAGTCCTTTGATCATAAACTCATTCTTCATGTTGAGGAATCTGGCCTTGGAGTTTCTGCACGCTGTTTGAGCACAATCCTATTCAACCTCTGACGTAAGCACGACCCACAGGGGTCATTCATCATGAAGCAGGAGCAGAATCTATCCCATTCCCAGACCAGGGACACTGAAATCAAAGAGAGTGACCAAGACCCCCGGGCCATTGCAGGATCAGCTAACACACACTAAAGATCAAGTGTCAACCTGTTGATCTCTATAGGTCACTGGTACACACTTCCCCATGAAATCATCACAGGAGCTATAAGAATAATGGTGGAGGTGGTCGGAAGGGGTCAGGTGAGGAGATGACTTTAAATTGTAAACAATCTTTTCAAACAACTTTCAGATACAATGTAATTCAACTTCCATGAAATGCAAATAGTTCAATGGAAATGAGACACAGTTTAAAAATACAGTGGGGTATTGCTATAAAGGTTTGGTTGTGACAGAGGTCTCCTTTAAAGCTGACAACACTCACAGACACAGCAGTATCTATAGCCTCAGCTATCTGTCACTGTTCCCTGACCTTCAGCTCCTAGCTATTAAAAGCTCCTGTCTGTCACCTCCAACAGCTGACAGCAGAAATAAATCTGAAGTCCCAAATTCATGCATGGAGCGCACTGGCTTTTATTCAAAGGCTAAGGAACATTTGTAAAATCTAGTCAGTCAGGACAACCCCGACCAGAATGGGTGCTATCACTCAGCTTGTTTGGTGTGTGGGTTTATGTTGAACCATCACATTAATGCTCCACAATACATTTCCTGTTTCCACCACCATCCCACCATTCCTCCCCTTCCCCAAAACCCAATCCCGCCTCCTGATTTCAGGGTACAATGCAAAATCTACTTCTGTGCATCAGTCTTTGGTTTCATACCAACTGGACCTTCTGAACATGTACCCTCCTCGAGGCTTCAAAGATCGTGACGCCACACAGTCCCAGATCAAATGTGTTCCAAAATGTAAATGAGATATTGGGAAAGAACAGGGTACAGCTGGGACTGATTGACTGAGTGCAGCCCTCCCCCAACCCCACGCATGGGACACATCGTTAAGGCCTACAACATTTTACAGCCACTTCTAAAGTGACAGCACCTTGTTGTTTTGACAACAATTGTCAATTTTACTTAAAGCAAACATCCAAAAAGAGCAGTAAAGTACTTGAATAGTCTGCAATAACCATCACCTCCCACCGCACCCACCTCAAAACACCCAAACTGGGCCTCTTCTGGAGTATTTGTGCAGTTCTGGTCACCCTGCTATAGGAAGGATATTATTAATTTGGAGAGGGTTCAGAAAAGATTTGCCAGGATGTTGCTTGGAATAGAGTGTTTGAGTTATAAAAATAGCCTGGATAGGCTGGGACCCTTTTCCCTGGAGTGTAAGAGGTTGAGAGGTGACCTTATAGAGGGTCATATTTTTAAGGTAAGAGGAAAGGCAACTTTTTTTACACAGAGAGTGTTTGTGTGTGGAATGTACTGCCAGAGGAAGTGGTGGATGCAGGTACAGTTACAAGATTTAAAAGACCTTTGGATAAATTCATGAAAAGGAAATGTTTGGAGGGATATGGGCCAAATGCGGGCAAGTGGGACTAGTTTAGTTTGGGGACATAATTGGCGTGGACTAGTTGGACCGAAGGGTCTGTTTCCATGCTGTATGAATGACGACTGCATTGTTTGGTTGTTTGAGGGTTAGTACATCTCTCATGTTCAACTGAAGAGACAGGCGGGACCTCAGTTAAACATCTAAAAGTCATGAAAACAGAAGAAACAGGAGCAGGAAGAGATCATGGAGAAACAACCTCTCAGTGTCTACCCTATCAAGCCTCTTCACCATCTTGTATGTTTCAATGAGATCCCCTCTCCTCTTCTAAACTCCAGAGAATACAGCACCAGTTTACGCAACATCTCATCACTGGAACAGTCCCGTGGAGTAATCCGTTGAGTTTTCAATGACCTGCTTCCTATGACAGTATATCTTTCCTTAAATATGTAAACAAAAACAATGCAAAATATTCCAGATGTGGTCTCATCAAGATCTGTACAATTGTAGCAGGAATTCCTTATTCTTATACTCCAGGCCCCTGCAATAAAGAGCAACATGCCTTTTGACTTCCTACTTTCTTGATGTACCCACATGCTAACTTTGTGTGCCTTGCACTAGTACACCCAAGTCTCTCTGGTTAGCAATATTTACAACTTTTACACATCTGCTTTTCTATGCTTACAACCACAACATACTCCAACTTCCACCTAGTTACCTGATCACTAACCTGTTTACTTCTCTTTGCAGCCTCTGTATCCTCCTAACAGCTTAGTTTTGTATTTTCATCAAACCGAGAAACATTACTCTAAGTCTCTTCATCAAAGTCATTGATTTGGATTTCAATGGATTGTTAATAGCTGAGGCCCCAGCACTGAGCCTTCCAACCCTCCACTAGTCACAGTTTGCCAACTTGAAAGTACCCCATTTAGCTCTAGTCTTCAATCACTGTCCATTAACCAACTCTAACTCCATACCAATTAATTATTTCAACTCCACAAGCTCGTTTTGCACATGAATCTTTTGTGCAGCACCATGTCAAATGGCTTTTGGAAATCTAAGTATCCCACATCAATTGGTTCCCTTTTATCCACCTAACTAGTTATATCCTCAAAAAACTCAAATAACATTGTCAAACACAATTTCCCTTTCGTAAAACCATGTTAAGTTGGTATGCAGATAGTATGGAATTTCTAAGTGTATAGTTAAATTTTATTTAGTAATAGATTCAGCACTTTCTCAATATTAGGCTAACACAGCTGTAGATTTCAGCTTCTTTCTCCTGCCTTTATTGAATAGAGATGCCACATTTGCTAACTAGCAACCTTCTGGAACTGTTCCAGAATGTAGAGAATCATTGCACCTGTGACAGTGCTGCACTCTTTCAATACCAATAATCACACCACACTAGGTTAAAGTCCAACAGGTTTATTTGAAAATGATTTTTGACCTTGTCCACCCCAGTCCAACACTGGCATTTCCACATCATCACTCTTTCAATACCGCACTGAAGAGCCAGCTGAGCTTATATACTGAAGTCCTGTAGTGAGACTTGAACTCACAACTTTGACTTGACTGGAAGTGCTACCAGTAGCAAATAGACATGTGCCAGCAGCCTACTGGTTCTATCCTAAGGCTGGGCACAAGGTTAAAATCCGTGGCTAAGACTTCATTGACCTGGGTGGCAAATTTGGACTAGGCTGCATGGCCTGATGTTTTGCCCTTCTCTGCCGGTCCTGGGGAGGAGGTAGTTCTGTTTCAGTACAACCCCATCTAGCAGGATCTCTAGGTCCCTGCCAACACAGCAGGGTGCCAATTTCTTTCTGTCTGCCATGTCTGGGACAAATGACAGCAACAGTGCAACAATGCATGTCTAACTGCAAAAAGGGCTGAGCCTCCTTCTTCTATGCTGCAGAGCTTGAAGTAAGTGTAGGTGCACGTGAAGTGATATTAGAAAGGCGATTGCAAGATTTTGACTCTTCATCAGGGAAGGAATGATGGTACAGTTCCAGGATGGTATGTGACTTGAAGGGGAACTTGCAGGTGGCGGTGCTCCTATGCATCTGCTGCACTTCTCCTTCTGGGTGGTACAGATTTGGTAGGTGCCGTCTGACGAGCCTTGGTGAGTTACCGTAGTGACTGTTGTAGTTGATACAAATTGTGAGCCAGTCGTGAAGGGAGTCAGTGTTGAAGGTACTGAATGTGGTACCAATCAAGTGGGCTGCTTTGTCCTGGATGGTGTCCATTTTCTTGGACCTGCACTCATCCAGTCAAGTAGCGAATATTCCATCGCTCTCCTGACTAGTGTCTTGTAGATGGTAGAGAGGCTTTAAGGAGTCAGGAGGAGAGTCACTCATGTTGTCTAAGTGCCTGTGTAGTCTAAGTTCATGCAAATCAACACTTGACAGCTTCACTGTCCTCCGACCTCAATGGGTGATATCAAGTTTGAGCGTAGGGCACAAAAAGACAAAAAAAAATCATGAGCATATGAAGATATAGTGAGTACAACAGAACTGAGTTCTAAGGGTCACTCAACCTGAAATGTTAACTGATTTCTTTCCACAGATGCTGCTAGATCTACTAAGTTTTTTCCAGCAATTTATGTTTTTGTTTCTAATTTACAGCTTCTGCAGTTCTTTTCATCTTGCTTGGCAACCTGTTTTAAAATAATGAAAAGCTGACAATGACTGCATGAGTGCTTGACACTATCATCACTTAAAAATGCTGAAAAGTTACACTTGTTAACTTACCTGCGTTTATAAATAGTGTATAAGTCATAATCACTGCTGAATAAACCCTGTGTCTCTAGAAAACTTAATTTTATATTTGTGCAAATTTAATTTTGTCCATTATGATAAAAAAAATCAAGCTTTTTAAAATAACATTTTTGTGATGTCTCCAATGTGTATGTGCCAATCATTTATTTGACTCTGTGTAAAGTGGATAAAAAGTGTAATGATTGTGAAAATGCTTCAATGTGATAGGCTGATTGATGACCATTGGTTGACACCTGAAGATCTCTAGCTTAATACTAGATCCAAACTAACATTGGAAAAGGGGCAATGTACATGACAAATGGTGCTTGAAGTTACAGGAGATTTCTTTGGTCAATGAAAGGCACTGTTGATTCATCACTGACTGAAATCCAGACCACAGTTCATATCTCTGGGTATCCCCAAGTGTTTCCTATCTAAAAAAATTATACACTTTTTAAAAATACATTTAAAGACTTTATCCCCAGAGGCCCATAATGAGCAAGGATCTAACAATATACGAATACAACCAGGCCATCATAATGTATCTTTCCAACCATATCAACAAGCATCGATGGATAGGCTAAATACTCACCTGAAGGATGACACCTCTGACAAGGAACAACACTGTGCCTCCTTTCTCAGCAAAACCCAAATCCTGTATTACTGTGCAACTCTTTTAAAGAACAGTTGGACATTTTACTGATGGGCAATTTCAATCCAGCAATGCAATGGCAAAGCAGCCAAATGTCTATGGATAAGCTGAACAGAATGAATCAATACAGTACAGGAGAAACTCAGCTCATTGTGAACTTCATTGGGATAACTTACTTTATTGATGGAACTAAGTGATGAAGACAATATTTAAAGTTCAGTTATGAAATGTTTGGAAGCTTGAGACCACTAACAGTAAATAATCTGGAACAAACAATGCTCAAGCTCAAATTCTACAAATCTTAGAACAAACCAGAAAGAAAATAACAGGGATAATTATAATTTATTATTTCACCATCTATTCAAATTATATGAAGTGTCAGGCAGTTCGCAAATAACAGGGGTAAAGTTCATTATGTTGGAAGAAAAACAAGGCATTTTAAATCAAAACTGAAATAACTACGGATGCTGTAAATCAGAAACAAAAACAGGAATTGCTGGAAAAGCTCAGCAGGTCTGGCAGCATCAGTGGAAGGAAATCAGAGTAAATGTTTCAGTTCGAGTGACCATTCTTTGGAACCAGTTCTGAGAAAGGGTAATTCCAACTGAAACATTAACTCTGATTTCTCTCCACATTTTAAATCAAACTATGCTGAACATGCAGAAAATCTTTGAAATATGACCACCATGAAAATGAACAAATTATAATGTAAAAGTTAAAAGCATAGTCCAAAACAAAACGGCAGGTAAGTAGGCTTGAATTTTTGGAACAATACAGTGATGGTACAAAAACAATTTACAAATATATACTTCAGACAACAAAGGGGCTGTGGAAATGAAATGTGACACAGCTCCACTTCAATACACAGCAATGTATAGATAGAATGGAAATTAAAATGGGAACAAGATAAAATGCAGTTGGGCTATTTATGTAAACGTGAAATAAAATATAGTATGAATAAATGTATAGAATTGTACATTGGACTTACAACACAGGTATAATATAGATCTTTTTAAATCAACCTGTTCAGACATGGCATGATACAACTTGCCAAGGTGTGACTTGAACTTAGGCCTTTTAGCCCAGAGACAGGAACACTGCATGGTGCAATAACATGAATGTAATATAAAGTAAATGAACTAATACAAAGTGACACTAATGAAACTAGTTGTAATAGGGACTTGTAACTGGCAATGTTCTTATAATGGTACAAGATAATTTAAAACTAACAAACCACTGGGATATTTAGTGGAACAAATTGAACTCTGATGAGATTATGCTAAGTCTTGACAAGACTCTGGTTCCTGGATCAGAAACGCACAAGAGTTGAAACCCGAGTGTATAATCAAGGTTAACTCTTCTGACCTACACTGAGGGAGTCTACAATGTTGAAAAGGTCATCTTTCAGATGAAACATTAAGCCATGACTTTAGCATCGATACAAGCATGTGGAAGAGAGCTTATGGCAATATTTGAAGAACGGATAGCTCTGCCAATGTCCTGGCCAACATTTCTGACTCAATCACCATCACCAGAAACAGACTAATTCTTTAGGCATCTCATGTATTGTTCCACTGTCAGAGATGACTCAATGGTTATGAACTCTGAGTCAATGGGTCAGGTGGTCAAACCTACTGGACACTTGATCGGGATGGAATTTTTAGTGCAGGGCTAAAGGAGGGCTAAATTGCCAGAGGGTTATCTTTCAGATTAGATAGCAAACTAGAGGACTTTCTTGCCTCTCAGGCAGACATTAGACTTCATGGCATTTTAAAAAATTCTTTCATGGGATCTGGGCATCGCTGGCAAAGCCAACACTTATTAACCATTTCCAACTGCTGTTGAACTGAGTGGCTTACTTGGCCATTTCAGAGAGCAGTTAGGAATCAACTACATTGCTGCAGGTCTGGAGTCACCTTGGCAGCTTACCTATGGTCCAACTGAAACCCTTAATTGGTGAATTAATGTCTATGTAAAGTCTTCCACTGCAATTTAAACAGTGACAAGAAAGGCCCACCTCAGCCACCACCTAACAGTTATCCCCAGAAGCTCTGATGATGGGTGGGGTCTGTGGGATTATCATTCCCTCTCCCGTCCCTCAACATCTAGCACCACGCCCAGACTCCACTCCACATAGTCCATCGATGCTACATCCCAAGATCCCGGTCCCTGCTCCAGCAAAGCACATCTCCCTACAGACCTCGCTATAGGAACTGGTAATGGCCAATGTAACCAATGAGTGCCATGGTACTGGACAGCTGCCAGCGTTTGATGGCAGCTCTCTGAGGCTTTCCCTCAACATTTTGTCGGGAAAGGAGTTGGAGATCACAATCTCGCTGTTTATTCAGGCAAGTTACTTCTCTTAAAACTGTACCAGTCAGCTGCCTTGGTGTCTGTGTTTCAACAATGATACATTATCTGTAATATTCACAATAAAGCCAGGAAATTTCCGCTATTTATTTCACTAGCAGCTTTTCATCCAGGTATTGATGTCAAGATATTTCTCCTGTATACTCTTAAGATTTATTATTTCACCATCTATTCAAATTATATGAAGTGTCAGGCAGTTCTCAATGTTGTACACAGATTCTTGGTACAATCGTAGAATAGTATGGTATATTAAACATCCAATACCATTACCATTACCATTATCCAAGTAGGTGGACGAAGTTGCAGACCACATGCACTGCCAGTCAGACTATTTCATATCTACTACACACTGAGCCGGCTCCCTTCACAGCATCTTCAGCACTTTCAACCTCAGCAGAGCAGTTTCAATCTTCATTATTCAGTCAGGGGATCTGGGTGCTGAATGCTGGGCCAGAATTTATTGCCTTTCCTTAATTGCCCCTTAGAAGATGGTGGTGAGCTGCCTTTTTGAAATGCTGCAGTCCATGTACTGTAGGTTGATCCACAATGCCAATAGGGAGGGATAGAGTTCCAGGATTTTGACACAGTGACACTGAAAAAAACAGCGATATATTTCCAAGTCGGGATGGTGAGTAGCCTGGTGGGGAACTTACAGGTGGTGGTGTTCCCATGTTTCTGCTGCCCTTGTCCTTCTGGACGGATGTAGTCATGGGTTTGGAAAATGCTTTCTAAGGAACTTGGTGATTTTCTGCAGCACATCTTATAGACTGTACAGACTGCTGCTACTAAGCGCCAGTGGTGGAGGGAGTTAAAGTTTGTACATCTGTTTCCAATCAAATGGGCTGCTTTGGCTTGGATGCTGTGAAGCTTCTTGAGTGCTATTGGAGCTGCACCCAACCATGCAGGTGGGGAGTATTCTATCACACTCCTGACTTGTGCCTTGTAGATGATGGACAGGTTTTGAGGAGTCAGAAGGTGAATTACTCACTGCAGGATTCCCAGCTTCTGACCTGTTCTTTTCGTCATTGTTTATATCTGGCTGGTCTAGTTCAGTTTCTGGTCAATGGAAACCCCCAGGATGTTGATAGTGATTGGGAGTCAGTGATGGTAATTCCATTGAATGCCAAAGGGTGATGGTTAAATTCTCTTTTGTTTGAGATGGTATTGCCTGGCATTTGCATGGCACAAATTTTACTTGCCACTTATTTGCTGCTGCAGTTGTTGATGTGTAGGGCTGCTCATAATGCTGTTAAGAAGGGATTTACAGGATTTTAAACCAATGACACTGAAGCAACAGGGATATCGTTTCAAGTCAGGATGGTGTGGGGGAAGGACTGGTAGGTAGTAGTGTTCCCAGGTATCTGCTGCCTCTAATTCTTTAGATGGTGGCAATCTCAGTTTTGGAAGGTGCTGTTGAGGAAGCCTTGGTGAGTTGCTGCAGTTAATTCTGGTAGATGCAACACATCAGTGGTAGAGGGAATGAACATTGCAGGTGGTAGATATGGTGCCAATCAAATAGAGCTGCTTTTCCTAGATATTGTTGCATTTCTTGAGTGCTGTTGGGCTGCACACATCCAGGTAAGTGGGGGTTATTTAATCACACTTATAACTTGTGCCTTGTAGGTCGTGGACAGGCTTGTTTGGGCACCCTTGGAATTGGAAGCTTTGGTTTGTCCACATATTTGGAAAAGGTTTCAAAATTCAATTACAGATACAGTCTGACATGCACATACTTTGGCACTTAGAATTAAGTAATAGCTGGGCATGTTTATCATTTTGAATGTGTTTCTTCATTATACACCATCTCCACCTATGAGAAAGGAAGGGAAGGTTTCTCCTGAACTCAAAGTCCTGCTCTTTTATCTTATCCCTGGACACATTGTCTACAATGCAGACATACTAGACGTTGCAGGGTGAGCTCTGTCTGAATGAACCCCTTTGATAGTGTCATTCCTGGCCCTGAAGTATGAGTTACTAGTGTCTTAGAGAAATCTTCCCATACAGAACCCCTCTCCTTCATCAATATTTACAGATAGCAGCATGGTCCCATTTTCACAACTCTCAAACAGTCAGTGTTCCAGGTGCATAACAAAGAAAACATGACAGGCACTGAAATCTCCTGGAAGTATAACACCACTGACATTAATGACTGGATGAGCTTGTTCCCAATCATTTAAAATGGCAACAGCTTGTCCATCGAGTTGGATCTCACTTTGACTCCTAACGTCTCAACAGTGAGGCAGAGCAACTGCAGAGAAGGGGGAAAAAAAGGATGCAAAATCTCCTCTCCAGATCCCAGTAGCCCTTAGAATAAGATCTGGGTGTTGGGATTTAACTTGTTCAGTCACATGAAGACCTACTTCAGAAACATGCAATGCTGTGTATATCACCCTCGAATTAAGCGACAGTTAACGTTAAGACAGGACGTAGTTAGTGAATTTGAGAAGGTAGAATTGTGCAAGGCCACACTGTGACAATGCACAAATGTGAATGCGGGTGGAGCAGAAACTGGCTGGCCAGATGACCCAATGCCAGCTGATGATTCCTCCACACTCCCATAGGCAGCAGTGCATTGAGCTCCAATTGCTCACAGTGGGAAAGCCTGGCCATGTTAACTAAGCCGTCAATCACATGCTTGACACTTCTGATGTCAGCACATTGCCTGATATAGAAGTGTCAACCTGGAACTGGCCTGAAGCAGAAAAGATGATACGGTCATAATCTTGGCTCCACACTAGAAGTGCTATGCTCATTTCCAGTTTGACTGCACCTTTACAAAAATACCTCACAGATGTTCTTGCAGCAAATGCAAAGCTTTGCAGCTCATTCCCCATTAACCCAGAGACCTTAAGGCTTAAGGAGCTGGTTGACAGGTGTACCTGGGCCTGTTGGTATTCTCAGTAGCTGAATGGCATAAATATCTGTTAATCTCTTTCAATTTACACCACTTCAGCTGCAATATTCCATAATTTGGACACATTCAAACAATTATACTTTGTTTCTTGCTCAAGTTTTAAAAGTTGTTGCCATTTTAAATGATTGGGAACAAGCTCATCCAGTCATTAATGTCAATGGTGTTATACTTCCAGGAGATTTCAGTGTCTGTCATGTTTTCTTTGTCATGCACCTGGAACACTGACTGTTTGAGAGTTGTGAAAATGGGACAGTGCTGCTATCTGCTTTCATTTGTTTGGCACGTCTATAACTGCGTCAGCAACAGGCTGTCCACCATCTATATACAAACAAATGAAGGAGAGCGGTCCTCCAAAAGGACTGATTCTAAATATAAAAATTCACAGGACAAACAGCACAACACGAAAATGGGACCACAGTAATCCCAAGGGGAATATACAAATATCCCTCCAAAACAGACTTTGTAGGCAAAGAGTGCAAATAAATATTTTTGTGTTTTAAGATCTTAATGCAGGTGCAACACTGTCTGCACAACCTGAATAGCACACAAACTGCAGCAATGCCAGAAAAGTATGGGCGCAAAACAACATTCTTAGCCTTTCTTTCATAAAATTGTCTGGTTTTGTTCAGCACTCATTCTCCATTTACATAACCACCAGACCTGACTGGAAAATCCATCCTTAAGTTAGATCTGAAGTATTTTACCTTAGAATAAGGCCAGTGAGGCAATGTGATCTTTTAGTTTCATTCTGAAGTGGCCTAGCAGGCCACTCAGTTTAAGGGCATTTAGGGACTGGCAGCCCCCAGCATCACTCACATCCCATGAAAAATGAAGCCATCAACTTTTAGCAACTTGACAGTTACTAGAAGAGAATTCATTTTATGCCACAAGATTCAACTTGATCATCCAGCTGCATCAATTCACAAATTCTGGGTTTCAGGTTCCTTTTTGGTCACTTAGGTGACTCATCAGGATTAGATTTGCAAACAGGTGCTTCCAAAGGGCCAGAACATGTGTTCCATATGCTGGCTGTAATGACTTCTGCTTTCATTCCTCAATATAGAAAGCAACTCTTCAGATATAGCAAGTCAATGTTGCTTGAGTGTACAAATGCATTTCTCCAAGCATAGTCTTTTTTAGATAAAACAAAACTGTATGCATTTTTGCTGCAACTACATAATCTATCAAAAAGACTATCATAGGCAAAAATAATTTGTTCATTCCAATCTTTCTCACTTTCATCTGTCCTTGTACATATGTTCCATATAGAATTTTTAAAGCATTCAGCTTTTCTGTTCAGCTATGTGACTTTCTGATGACGTTGCCTTCAAGACTTGAAAAAGTTCCAATTCTAACTCATTCAACTCTTCAACTCCACAGAAACATGGAATGGAAAATGTAAAGCCATACTGACTCATTCAGAAGAGCAAAAGTTGCAGATCAAAGATTTTAAAAACTATTCGCTAGTCTTTCTTACAATAGCTTGCTCTGTGTAAGTGCGTTTCTCCAAACACAGTGAATGATGAAAAACCACAGGGTGGTCAAATAACTGTATTTTTCTTTTGCATCACTAGAAAAGAAGAAAGTTTTGATTTGCCTGTGAAATAATGACCACACACAAGATAACTAATGTCATTTCTTACTTTATGATTCTTTCAACCAGCATCATGCAATTACAAATAGTAAACATACACGTTTGTACCATAATAACCATTGGCAACACAGAAACAGCTGCATTGAAACCCATTCAAAGCAAAGAATCCCACTAGTCTAATTATGAGCTTAAGACTAAATGCTTCCAACTTGTTCACTTTTTTGCAATTCCAAGTTTTGTGATTCTGAGCTGTTTTAATCAGGTTTTTGAACAGCAAACCACAATAAGAACCAACAGATGGATGAGGCTCACGCTGTCATTTTAAAATTAGGTTGGACTATTTTATCCCTTTTTAATTGTATTAATGTCATGAAAAATTCAGTATCCACTTGGCAGAATGCAACGCATTCAGATTCACACTAACTAAGTGATCTAACATTGCTCCCGTGGAAGACAGCTGTTGTTCAATTGCCACAGGGTTGGAATGTGAAAGAAAGAATCTGGGAGAGATGATGAAAGAGAATGAGAGAGAATGTGTCAGAAAGACTGCAAGAGGGAGAATGAGAAGGAGAAAATGACAGACAAAATGAGAATACCAGAGAGAAAGAAAAAATGTAAGATGGGAGAGGGAATGAGAGAGAGAATGTGTAACAATTTGAGAGAATGCATGAGAGAGGGAGAGAATGTGTGAGAGTTTGCATGAGAAACAGAATGCATGAAAGAGAATGAGAGAGGAGATAGAATGAAAATCAGAGAATGAGAATGTGTGAGAAAGAAACTCATGTGAGAAAGACATATCAGAGTCCCATGAGAAAAAGAGCACAGCAGAGTGTGCAAGTGAATGAGAAAGAGGGCAGAAGAGAAAGAAGGAACATGAAAGAAAGAAAATGAGGGGGAAATACAATAAGAAAGAAAGACACCACAAATGGAAATTAGCTGGATTTAAGAAAAATATTCATCTATAAATAAAACTTTGTACATCTCAGCAGTCAATAGCTTTAGCATGACATTAGTCAGGACATCAGTCAAAAATACTCACGATCAGTAAAGATTTTGAATTTCTTCACTAATTTGTGTCCAATGCCAGGTAATTAAATGTCTTTTTAATTTGCCTGCAGTGTGGGCATCACTGGCAAGGCCAGTATTTATTACCTAACCCTAAATTGCCCCAAGGACAGTTAACAGTCAACCACATTACTGTGGGTCTGGTGTTAAATGTAGCTAGACCAGGTCAGAACAGCACATTTCCTCCCTTAAAGGAGGTTAGTGAACCCAATGGGCTTTTACAACAATCAACAGTTGTTACATGGTCACCATTTGGCCAACTGTCCATTCCAAAATTTTATTGGATTTGAATTTCACCTTCACCATCTGTTTATGGTGGGATTTGAACCTGTATCCCCAGAACTTAGCATGGGGCCTGGATTACTAACCCAGTAATATTATCACTAAGCCACTGCCTGCCCTGACAGCCTAGTATTAGGTCTGATCTGCCTTTACTGGAAGCATGATACAGTGCCATTTTTCCCTATCCTGTCACTGGGAGGGAATCAACTGCAATAGCTTCTATTCCCATTTCAGTACTATCAACTCTAGAATCTCCAACAAACTATGCATGGCAGTCTCCTATTTCTCATCTACTTCCTGCCCCTTGGTGATATCACCCAAAACTGCAAAGTCAGGCTATGGTAACAATATCTACACCCACATCACCATTACCTCTCTTCACATCTCCATTATCTCAGATTTGTTACATAGCTTATCTACCATCCAGTACTGGATTAGCAGAGATTACCTTAAAATAAACATTTTCAAGATCAAAACCATTGCCTTTGTTCTCTTCCAAAAATCTAATGTGCTATACCCTCTTACAACAGCCAGCAAAGAAATAAAAGCACTGCAGGATAGTTAAACACAAGAAATTTGTAATAGGCCAGTTTTCCTTTGTGGCTGCAATAAAATAGGACAGATCAGATGTAACAATAACATATGCCATTAGATCCCCAAGATCTCAGTGAAGTTAATCAGAGAGGCATAAGTTGCAACTCCAACTCCTCCAAGTCTCCTGTGTGAAGTGTTTCCTTCAAGCTGGGATTCAGTGATCACATTCACTAAAAACATCAGGTTCAGAAAGCACTATTTAACTTCCTCATTTTAACCACATACTGGATTATGCAGCTATTTCTCCAGTGTAAAGGCCCAAACTAACTCAATAATACCTCAAGTAGGAAACAGAAAACATAGAGCACATTGGCCAAGTGACAATGTGAGTTTTACCTCTAATGGGGTATTTCATCTGATGCAGCATGTTATCCCTCATAATAGAAGAAACTAGACATGGATAGTGTGATATTAAAAGATGCAACAGACATTTATTGCAACTCACTATTATATGCAAACATTCATTCAATTCACAGACAATCATCTGGCTAATACTGCATAACAAAAGAACACACTTCTCATACAATACCATGCTCCAAGCAAACACAGTTATGATGGCATCTGTGATCTTTATACCCTTAAGTCACATGCTTTGATGCAATGATGACCTCATGAGCATGTCCCTTAAAGGTATACTCACATACTGACTGTGAGACACAACATAAGTCAGAGGCTCAATTCTATTCTCTGAAGGCAACACAAACCTCACTCTGGAAGAAAACAGTTTCTTTCTTTTCAAATCAACAAAACCAATAAATCTGTGTATTCTCAAAATGTCCCTAAGCACTTCATTGGCAATAAGCCACTTCCAAATTGTAATCTTGCAGCAAAAACACCATTAATAAAACAAACCCAACTGAATGGTATGACAGAAATCAGCTAAGACTTAACCAGTTCAGGAATTTCCCTTCTCTTCCTCTCATAATTAGTTCTGTCCTGATTGCTAAGGTAAACACTGTTTAACCTACAAAGCAAGTTAGAATTCTAATACTTCAATAGAGGACAGATAATGAGGGAAGGTCATTCAGTTCATGAAGCCCATTCTTTACGTGATGTTCCACGAACATTGACATGCTCAAACCAATTTGCTGAAAAAGGCAACTGACTTCTATATACTTCCATATACAGGAGGTTGAAAACACAACACAGACGTCCTCACCACCAGCTCCATATCTAAAGGTATGCATGTAATCTCTCTGGGAGCTTCATCCACTATCACAACTTGAGGTTGAGCAGACCAATGACATTCCAATCAACACAGTTCAATGTGCCCAGCTGCAAACTCGATGGAACATGTGTTGACCTTTCTGTTTTCATATCTTAATAACCTTCAATCTCTTCTCATTCACATACCATTCAGCTGCTGCTTAGGAAAGGAATGAATCTACATGACATTAATCGCCTCTGCTGAGAATCTAATTTTCACATCTCCTGTGCTGGGGCAATAACCTTTTGATAACCACCCCATTAAGGTGAATGTTAATTTCACATTATTGCCCTGTTGTGTTCCAGTCGCTATTTATGTTCAGTGAAACAACCATTTCTTTTTTACACCTCAAATGAAAAGCAGATGTGTCTCTTCATCCCTCAATGCTATTTTCTGTGATAGGATGTGCTCCTAATCATTGGAGGTCAAGATGTGTCAGTCCTAGCCAGTGTCAGAATGCTCCATTATGACCCTTTGTACACACCAATAAAAATGTACAGACTCAGCCTAATGCCAGCCCACTCCAACCAACTGCAACACCTGTATATATCGATGATTGATCCGGGTATTAAATCACTTGTCTGACATATGTTCAGTCCAAATCCAGCGAGGAATTTTCCCCAGGCATGTTAGTGTTAACATCATCATGTCACCTGGATCATTTGGTCTATTGAAGAGAAATCCCAAAAATTCCTGTCTAATTGCTTTTTGAATGCATTCATCATCTTCTTCGCCCTTTCAGGCAGACAGACTTCCAGGCCAAAGCCACTCACATATTAATCCATTGTATCTCTTCTCCAAAACTTTAAACCTACTCCCCCAGCTCTTGGGAACAGCTTTTCAGTTAAAAAGAGTTCGGATGAAAGGTCACGACCTGAAAGGTTAACTGTTTCTCTCTCCCCAGGACTTTGACCTCCTGAGCTTTTCCAGCAATTTCCAAGTTTGTAACAGCTTTCCCTATGTGTTCCTAATCTAAAGCTTCCATCATTTTGCACACCTCTAAAAATCTCATTGCAATCCCTCTTGATTTCCTGTCTCTGAGGAAAACAGCCCCAGCACCTGATCCCAAATAAAACTCAATGGCAGATTGGATAAATGATCCAGCTGGTTCAATTGAAAAATCCAATTTGAGGGTATTTCCCATTCACTCCTAATTCCGAATGTCCTTCTGTAATAATGCATTCCCCCAAAATTTCTGATCTC
Organism: Rhincodon typus; assembly: GCF_021869965.1. Lineage (NCBI taxonomy): Eukaryota > Metazoa > Chordata > Chondrichthyes > Orectolobiformes > Rhincodontidae > Rhincodon > Rhincodon typus. The sequence continues at coordinate 5,149,866 of NC_063365.1, read as the reverse complement.
CACTTGCTTCCAGCGTCCAGGACATTTATTTCAACAGCCTGACCCTGGATTAGAATTTCCCTCCTGAGGTGGTATTTTCCCATAACTCCTCCCCCAATGCTCTTGCCAGCTGCTTTCCACTCTCCCGATTTTTACTAGCCCCAAGGCTATGTAACTGGCATCTCACACTCCCAACGTTCAGTCAAATCATCAGCTTCAACCCTTTTGTGGGAAGTACCTCTGGGTGTCCCATTACACTGAAAGTTGCACGACAGATGAAGGCTATTTAAATTATTACCAGTTGCAACTACAGTGGTGCCAATGAAGCACAGACAGGGTGACCTTGCAACCTTTCTGGTCCAATCACTAAGCCATAAATCAACAAGCGATGACTCACTGCCGAATAAGAAACACATCAGAATGTATTAATAAGAGATAACAAGGTGTAGAGCTGGATGAACACAGCAGGCCAAGCAGCATCAGAGGAGCAGGAAGGCTGATGTTTCGGGCCTAGACCCTTCTTCCAGCTCTACACCTTGTTATCTCAGATTCTCCAGCATCTGCAGTTCCTACTATCTCTGAAAGAATGTATTAATAGACAGGTTTACAGGAAGAGAATGACCATTCATTACACAAAGATGAAGCTCAGTGATTCCTGATGACGGGTCAGGAATCCCGTTTGTGCAGTCAGTGGAACATAGCATGACATCAAGCATCCACAAATTTCCCTTTGTTCTTGACAGTGACGTGGATCAAACAGCTGGCAGGGCATCTCAATTTACCAGCACACAATCACACAGAACACCAGGCTCGGAGCTCATGTCTTCACTCACTACTATCAATGAAAGAATCTGGAAACGGCATCTAGCAGCTATGGAGTGAGGGAGTCTGTAGCTGCAGTTTTTTCTCAATCTGACAGCAGTTTTCTCACTCCCCTCAAGTCCACTCAGTTTGACTTATCTTCCAGTCTGATGACAACAGAAGGTTTCCCAGCATTCAAAGATTCTGCCTCCAGATTTGAGGATCCAGGCAGATGAAAACTATTTTGCTGGTGGTGGAGGGGAGGACACTCATAACAGGCCAGTTGGAGAAACAGTATACTTTGGGTGGGAAGGGCAGATATAGGATTGGAGTAGATCACGTACAACGGACAAGGGAAAAGGCCAGTCCCACATTGCCGACTGGGAGCTAGCAGTCAGTAAGAATTGAAGTGATGGATGAGCAGAATTTTGTCCAGGAGTGAGTACATACATAAAGTTTTGGACAATTTGTTATTAACAGAAGATGGGAGGCAATCAGAGAGTTGGAATACATAAGATTATAAAGCACAACAACAAGCCATTCAGCTCAAACGTTCCACATTCAGCGCTTATGCTTCACTTGAGTCTCTTTCCATTTTTCCTCATCCAAATCTGCCATCTTACCTGTGGATTCCTTTCTCTCTTATTTGCATATCAATCCTCCTATTCAATGTGTCAACACAACTCACTTCAACCAGCCCCGTGGTTGTGAGTTCAACATGCTCACCACTCTCCAGGTGACAAAGTTTCTTCTGAATCCCTATTGGATTTCTTGGTGACTGTCTTATATTGATGGCCTCTAGTTATGCTCTTCCCCATAAAAGGCAATATTTTCTCTGTATCCACTCTGGCAAAATCTTTGATACTTTTAAAGACTAAGAGATCACAATTGACCTTTTATTTTCAAGAGAAAAGAGACCCATGTTGTCAATCCTTTCCAACCCACAAATGCAACATATTTCTGACATCATCCTTGTAAACTTCATCTGCATTCTCTCCAGTGCCTCAATGTCATCTTTATAAATATATGACTAAGACTGTCACTGCACTCCACATGTTGTTGTATCAAAAGTTCAATACAGATTTAGTGTAACTTCCATACTTTTCACTTCTATACTCTTTATGTTATTACTTTGAGAAGGTGATGGTGAGTTGCCTTCTTGAATAACTGCAGTCAATTTGCTGTAGGGCAGCCCACAAAACTTTTAGGAAGAGAGTTCCAGGATTTTGACCCAGCGACATTGAAAGAATGGTGATATATTTCCAAGTCAGGATGGTGAGTGACTTGGAGGGCAACTTGCAGATGGTAGCATTTCCATGTATCTGCTGGCCTTGTCCTTCTAGATAGTGGTAGTAGTAGTGGGTTTGGAAGGTGTTGTCCAAAGAGCCTTGATGAATTTCGGCAGTCCATCTTGTAGATGGTACAGAGTGACTTGTTCCTTGTGCCTTGTAGATGATGGACAGACTCTTTTGGGGAGTCAGGAGGTGAATTATTTGCTGCAGGATTCCTAGCCTCTGATCTGCACTTGCAACAATAGTTTTTATAGATTTGGTCCAGTTCAGTTTCTGGTCAATGGTAACCCCCATTGCCAGTGGAAAATTCAGTGATGTTCTACAGTTCTCCAGGATATTGTCCTAGGCCCAGCCTTACCTCTCGAGAAATCAAACTTAGTTCATGGTTTGAGACAACAAGGTGCAGGGCTGGATGAACACAGCAGGCCAAGCAGCATCATAGGAGCAGAGAGGCTGACATTTCGGGCCTAGACCCTTCATCAGAAAAATTCATGGTTTGCTTTTTTTCGTGGCTTTGCTAACCTGTGCTGCAACCTTTTACAAATCTGTGCTTGTGTGTGCAAATTTTGCTCCTCCACCCAACCTGATTCACACATTTCAGGTAATAACTAACCTCGTTATTCTTTCCTACTGTTATGCACTGTCTCATTTATCTGTGTGTTTTCTGCTGCTGATTGATCTTGAATGAAACAGAATTGCTAAACTGAGATGCTGATGCATTGGCAGCAGGTTGCCAACATTTGAGCACAGCAGCTCAGGTAATAGCTAAGGGGCATCTTTGAGCACTGTTGTGGGCTGTGGTTACTCACCCTAGGTCCTCCTCCTCACTCTGTTCCATTCAGTCAACGGGCAAGCATTGGAATGGCTGCAGTTGGCCACGTAAAAATTGCCCAGCAGAACTTAGGGCGGCATGGCAGCTCAGTGGTTAGCACTGCTGTCTCACAGCACCAGGGATCCGGGTTTGATTCCAGCCTTGGGCAACTGTGTGTGTGGAGTTTGTACATTCTCCCGGTGTCTGTGTGGGTTTCCTCTGGGTGCTCCTGTGCTCCTCCCACAGTCCAAAGATGTGCAGGCTAGGTAGGTTGGCCATGTAGTGCCCAGAGATGTTTAGGTTAGGTGGGTTAGACATGGGGAATGAGTCTTGGTGGGATGCTCTTCAGAGGGGTGGTGTGGATTTGTTGGGCAGAATGGTCTATTTCCACACTGTAAGGATTCTATGAACTAATTCCTACTTCCTCCCCACACCAGCTGGCCCCATTGTAGCCCTGAGTTCCCCTCCAGACCAACTGGGACCTTTCTTTACTGAAAATTGTGTTGCTAACTGATGCTGATGTGGTGCCAGGCTGGGATCTAGAAATGATACTGACATCTCAATCTCCTCCTGGGTCTGAAAATTTAGCTCCCTGCATCATCAGGGTGCAAAAGGTGGACACTCAGCCCATCAAGTCTAAGCGGTTCTTTGTAGATCTATCCACAAACACAGGCCTGGATTTTCACACAGAGTTGTGGGGACACTGTAGAATATCCATCCTAAACCATTTTTGCCAGGCATAGTGGGGTGGTGGAGGAGAGGGATGTTTGGGGGATGCGGGGGGTGGGATGGTGAGTAGGAAGAGATAAATTAGCCCTGAACTCAGCTGAGACCATATAAACTTCTTGCACAGTACCTTCCAAACCTTTGACTTCTGCTATCTAAAAAGGCAAGCAGGTACAAGGGAACACCAGCGCCTGTGAGTTCCCCTCCAAGTCAGACACTATTCTAACTTGGAAATATATCACCATTCTTTCATTGTCACTGAGTCAAAAGATGGAACTCTTTCTAACAGCAATGAGGGCTTATCATGGACTGCCCCCAGTGGTTCAAGAAGGCAGTTCCCTACCACCTTCTTGAAGGTGAGCAATAAATACAGGCCCTGCCAGCAATGCTCACATTCTGTAAATGATTTTTAAAAAATCTCAGTACTGAGTTCAAACAGGTCTAATTTCTCCTGGAACAAAGGTTTCATCCTGCACTTTGGCAATTACAACCTCGTGGAGAGGTTACAAAGACTATTGAAGTACAGATAAGGCCTGGAGAATTTTAAGATGTTGAATTATTTACAAGGATATCCCTCTAAAAATTAAAAAAAAAGCCAATATGTTTCTGTGTGACTTAAAAAACATATGATTCCCTTAGGTGCTTTCTGCAACTCATCCTTATCACACAGAAAGCTGTATGTTCATAATTTTATTTGCAACTCAAAGAGGTTATTAGGGGAATAGCTGTCTTTGATTTGGAATTATGAATACAAATGTTTGCTTTTATAGGGCAACAAGACTTGAGGGATTTAAACATATTGATTGAGCTTTGATGAAATGGTGTTTTTTAAAATATAATGAAGTCTGTAGCAGATATTTAGAACTGCCAGAGTTAACAGCTCCCAGCTCTCAAGAGAGAATCACTGGCTCTCACAGTCTTCTCTAAGTCTTAGAGAACGCACCATCTAAATCAAAGGTACCAACGGCACAACTAGGTAATAGACCAGACAGGAGAATTGACAGAGAATGTGTTCCTGACAGAACATTCGACAAAGAACGCACAGAACGTGTCTGGAAGACACGTAAACTGGCTGTAATTTTGACGGACTAAATTCAACTTTTTTTTATTTTATTTTTATAAGTGGGACTTGTATATATTGGAACAGCATACTATTAGAATCTTGTTTTATTTGGAAATAGTTAGCAGACAAGTGAATGAACTTAATAGTTTCTCTGGTGGCTGCTTCAGAAATCTGTCTTATTATCATCAATTACTCTATGCCCACTTTAATTGGAAAATAGTTAATTACCCTTTGGCATTGCAAAAAATCAAAGATCATATTTCACCTTCCTGTTTTTAATTAATTCAGGGGAGTGGCCATAACCAGCTAGGTGAGGATTTATTGCCCATCCCTAGTTGACCTTGAGAAGGTAGTGGTGAGCTGCCTTCTTGAACCACTGCTGTTCATTTGGTGTAGGTAAGCCTACAGTGTTGGTTGGGTGTTTCAAGGTTCTGATTTGATGTTTGCACTTCTGAATTGCTAACAAAGAGCTGGCAAGAATTGGTATCAGTTCAACACGGTTGACAGATTTACCAAATGCCCCAGTGCTGACACCATTGCTCCCACAGTCAATTAGAAATTTATCTTGTTCTTTCAGGACATTGTCAACATCTTATCTAATGAACTTGGTCATTAAACAGCTCCTCTAATTTACAAGGTCACATAGCATCTGAAAAATACTCTGGTTACTATCAAATAACTTAGACAACTGTGACAATACTATCATTTTTAGAGATGTATTCTGTCCTTTCTTTTGAAGAGCGGTTTTGAGCCACAGGCGATGAGCTGTCTCCTCCAAGCCAATAAAGTAAATGGCTCATGAGGCCTTGGATCTTTTTTAAAATTTGTAACAACAGAAGCAGCATGAATCGGTGAAGTCAGTTTATGTTTTAGTTTTTAGTTTAGCTTTCAGTAGTTGTTGGAGTTTTGAAGCTCCCTGCTTGCTACAGCAAAATGTTTGAGTTCTCTCTCTCTGCCACAATTCTCTTTCGATATTCTTTCCTCCTGTGAAACATTGCACGTGAGACATTTTTTTTTTCTGAATGTGCCTTTGCCAAGGGTACATTTATAGGACGTTACTATATTGAAACAGTTGCTGTTTAGCAGATAAATGATCAATTATTCTGTTAAGTTTTCCAGTAGAGTTAAAGTCATACCAATTCTTCTTTCTTTTGTCTGTATTTTAACTGGAGGTAAGAATAAAATGTGCTTTGCTTGAAGCTGAGTAGCATGACCAATTACATCTGGAATTACATCTGGAATACAGCACCTTACACTTGTCTTCAAATAAGATACAAGTTAGGATCTAGGCTATCTCCTTGATATATTTGCAGGGAGTTTGGTCTGTTTTATAACACATCATAACAGCTTTTGATAACAATATAAATCTCGGTAGTACAGAACCTGAGTATTTCTGAAAAAAGAGCAATCTTGTTGAAGGTTTACATCTTACATGCATCAGGATAGAATTGCAAAAATTCCAATCTCAAAGGGAACCATAAGAAATAGGAACAGAACAAGGCCATTCGGCCACTCAAGGCTGCTCCGCCATTCAATAGGATCATGGCTGATCCGACATTCCTTGGGCATTTCCTGCCCTATACCCATAACTCTTGATTCTCCTATCAAGAATCTATCTCAACCTTCAATATACACAAGGAGTCTGCCCCCACTGTTCTCTGTGGCATTGAGTTCCAAAGACTCACAACTTTCGAGAGAAGAAGTTCCTCCTCATCTCAGTCTTAAATTGGCACCACTTTATTCTGAGACTATGCCCCCTGGTCCTAGACTCTCCCATGAGGGTAGACATCTTGTCAGCATTTAGCTCCTTAAGAAGCTTGTATGTTTCAATGAGATCACCTCTCATTCTTCTAAATTCCAGTGAGTAGAGTCCCAAACTGTTTTGACTTTGCTTATAAGACAATCCCTCCATTCCAGGGATCATCCTAGTGAATCTTCTCTGAACTGCCTTCAATGAAATTATATCCTTCCTTAAATAAGAGATCAAAACTGCTCACAGTACTTCACTTTGTACAGTTGCAGTAAGGCTTCCTTACCCTTCAAACCCCTTGAAATAAGGGCCAATATTCCATTAGCTTTTCTGATTACCTACTGTGCCTCTGTGCTCGCTTTCTGTGCTTCACGTACAAGTATCTCTTTGTGTTGTAGCTTTCTGCAGTTTATCTCCATTTAAATAGTATGTTCATTAGTTCTCCCTTACAATACGAATAACTTCACATTTTGCCACATTGTACTCCTTTTGCCACTAACTTAACCTATCAAATTCTCTCTGCAAACTGTATCCATCTTGCAACTTGCCTTTCCACCTACAAGTAAACAGCAACTGAATGAGAAGAGGATGCTGATTGTTTAGCAAGTTGACTCTGATTTGGTCAAGGCCTTGGTATATGGAATGCATCAGGAAATCCTGTTCCATAAATATTTGTTTAATTGGAGTGGCACAATGTGTGGACATGTACTTTTTGGTTGTGACTTCTAGTGCACTGAAGTGAACCACAATATGAGCCTGACTGATAATCTTAAACCACTTGTTAACATGATTCGTAGCACAACCAGGGGGTTTAATCAGTGTTTTGGTATTTCTGAATTTGTCCTGATGAGCGCAGGACTGAAAGCTTTGAAAGCATTTCTCTTTCTCAAAAATACATAATATTTTTAGAAAAGTACCTTTATAACAAGAAACAATATTCTCCTAAATAGCCAAAGTGGTGTTCATGGTACAAAAGTGGTTTTTTTGATGGGAGGTTTGGAAGACACAAAATGACAAATGTTTAAAATTCTGGGCACTGTTCATGTTTGAAAAAGTCAATAAAAGGAAGAGGGGGAATGATACAAAAGATCATGGCTATGAAGGACTAGGGCATGCGTTGAACCCTAATATGTAGCAGAAGAGATACAGAGTTTGGTTCACAGTTGAATGACCAGTTGGTAGTCATCAGAATAAATGAAATCTCAGGATTTTGAACTTTTACATCCTTAAAGAGCAGTCTGTCAATGGGTGAAGGAGATGTTCCTTCAGAACAATCACTGGAGGTACTAGGGTCTCCATACCAACTTTATGCCTGCTTAAACTTCAGCCCATGAATTACTCACACCAAATAGAAAGTCAGTGTGGATCAACAGCTTGGATTCTGTAGCCTGGCAACACATTGTAGACCCAATTTGAGCTGGGGCCATGTGAATCAGAATGTGGGCTTCACTCACAGATTTAGCAGAGTAAATCCTGGGATCAAGCCATGGAATCTGAATCAACGAATATAACAGCAGTTTATGAAAGTGCCAACTCTCGACTGATTCATCATGGAAGTATTTAGGCTTGGGATTTAACTTAGAAAATTGTAGAATGTCAAAGGGTGAGACTGCCCATGACTAATAGGAAAAATTCCTGCTTAGAAATTCTGACTGGTTCTGGAGATCCATTGGAATATTACTATGGGAGGGGGAAGTTTCAAAGTGATTCAGTTGGAAAACCACACTACTACCTCAAGTTGGGGAAATGTATTCTTGTTTTCTCCTCCCATTACCACCACACTTGTCTGCTTTGGAAGCAGCATCAGCTAGGTAATACAGTGCACATATTAATAACAGATTGACTTGAGCAACCAAACACAAAGGCAGAATACTGCCAATGCTAGAAATCTAACAGTAAAAAAGGTTGTCTGAGCCTTGCCTGTGTAAAGTGGAAACAGCATGGCTCAAAAAACCAGGAACAATGAGTAGAAATGGAGAGGATCAAGGGGAGTTAGAATGTTCACAATGTGCAAACTCTTGGATGGTGCTGAAAAATGGAGCAACTTTTCGAACAGCAGGAATACACATGAACTTACTCTGGATATAGTCAGGGGCATGTTGAAATCCTTTCCTCCCTGCAGTCTGAAGCCCCAAGGTGCAGGGCCATTGAGAGACACATTATAGGTTGACATCCTTCACTCTCCCAGCAGCCACTCGAGCCGCTACTTGAGAAGGGGTCAGCAATGAGGGAGAGAAAAAGACAAGAAAAGTCTGTGAATAAAGTGTAACAATTGAAACAAAGCATCAAAAACTTTTGCCAATTGAGAGGAGGCACTGGAGTGCCTCCCAAGAATAGTAACAAGTGGTCATACAGGGACATATGTGAGCCATATATGGACTGTAACAGAACACCCAAAATACCAGGATTGTGTGACTCACAGCACCAATATAGGTCACTGTCACATCAATTTTTCCAGGTTCCTTCAACTTCTCAAATCTATTCAGAACTCTTACAAACTAAAAAGTGGATAACGACAGACCATTCAAAAAATGGTGCACTTAATCTTATCAAGTAGAGTTTTGTTTGGGACCACGTATTTTAACAGATATCCATGCAAATCTTTCAATATTAGACTGTAGCATTGCTTTAACATAATTCTATTTTTAAAAAGGATGTCTGGTGTAACATTTTTGAATATCAATAAATAAATTTCAGGTTACTGTATATGTTTAGTAACATAGTAAATAAAACGATTCAACACGTGTTAAGAACTTGAAAATCTCGGCAGGGTACTATTTATTTTAGAGGGGATTAAAATATATGATATGCAGACCCCCCCCCCCACCCCTTTCTAGCACCGTTTCAGAGTTCAACAGCCAAGTGTTGCAATCAATTCTCAGCGACTGCAGGGAAAATTCCCTCCATTTCATGCCATTAACCGCTCCAGCAACACAGCTCGGAAACATCCCTTTAATGTTTTTCTCCCAAAAGAAAGAACACATTTCCATCCATTCTGGAGACCCACCACTTTAACCCCTTCGGGGATTCAATATCACAAGCAATGACTTTTAAGAAGGGCAAAACTTTGCAAGTTAAAAAGGGGCATCATTTTTTCTCCCAGTCTGTAGGAAGGAGTTAGTTTGGGAGAATTATCACTTGCTAGCGTTAATGAGCAATGAGAAGTCGGTAGCTTCTCAAATACTAAATATCTGGAAACACATCTAGTACAAACCACGGGGGGAGGGGCGTGTATGCAATAAAGCTGGTCGATTTTGACCACTTTATGACCTGAGTTTCCCCCGCTTCTCTTCAACCAACCTTTTGACCTGCTACAAGTCAAAAACCTATTAAATGTAGCTAGCTGCTGCGCCCTCCTTTCTCAAGCACGCGTAGCCGGGGCTGCAAACAAAACAAACTGCATTGGGTGAGATGAAAGGAGAAAGCGATCTTTTGGTATACCTGGTCGCTGCTGTTCGCCTCGGTCCTCTGAAGCGAAGCAGCGGAGTATCAGGAAGCACATTTATCAGCTGCCAGCCCCGGGCATGACGTTAACTGATGGGTCTGAACAGCCGGTTAGCGAGCCACTGAGGGTGGGGGATAGGGAGGGAGACATTTAACAAAGAGTTTGGGATTGGGACAATGTCCAGAATTCCTCTGGCACAGACCCCCGGGAACAATGAAACAGGGAGCAAAGACACCTTAATTTTCAGCTCTGCAACAGCTTCAACCGGTGTTTCCAAACGTGGATTGCAATGGCAAATGTTGCGTTAAATCTTTTACTAAACCTCTTGATTCTTAAACAATGATGTGTATTAGGGAATCACATGCTGAAAGGTGGTTTGGCTATGAAATATTTAGGGGTTGGGGTTGTGAATGATATTTTTACCTAGTAGTAAATTGGATTGAAATTTAAAACAGGGCAGCAGAAAATAAGAGCAACCTCTGTCCTATTTATTAACATTCCTGTAACGACAATCTGTTTTCCGTGCTGGGAGTAGTTTGTATGAGACGTGTCGTTTGATACGACACAAGACTCACCCTCAGGTTGGTTTGGTACGGTGAAGATCTGCTTTCAACTTGGACTATGTGTGAGATGAATCCCTTGATGTGTTGAAAGCCTTGAACCTCAGCAGGAGATTTCTTAAACACATCATTGAATCACAGAATTTTACTGTAGTAGGAGGAGGCCATTCGGACATAATATTATGCCGGCTATCTGAGCATTTTGACTCAATGCCAAACTCCCGTCTCAACCCTGCATGTTGTTTCTATTTAAATAACTATCCAGTACCCTCTCGAAATCCTTAATGGAATCTGCCTCCACTACATTTCCAGGCAGTGCATCCCATACCCTAACCACTTAGTGTGAAAAGGATTTGTTTCTCTCCATTTCTTTTGAGAAACTGGCTTAAAACCACAACCAATGGCTCTTGATCTATTTACAAGCGGGAACAGTTTCTCTGCCCAAATCCCTTGTGATTTTGAAAACTATCAAATCTCCCCGCAGCTTTCTCCTGTCCAGGGAGAACTGTCCCAATAAAATTGAAAGAACTGCGGAAGCTGTTGATCAGGAACATAAACAGAAGTTGCTGGAAAAGGTCAGCAGGTCTGGCAGCATCTGTGAAGAAAAAAAAATCAGAGTTAACGTTTCGGGTTTGGTGACCCTTCCTCAAATTACGTTAACTCTGATTTTTTTCTTCACAGATGCTGCCAGACCTGCTGAGCTTTTCCAGAGCTGTCCCAATCTATTCGCATAACTAAAAACGACAAATACTGGAGATCACAGCGGGTCTGGCAGCATCAGAGGAGCCGGAAAGTTGACATTTCAGGTCGGGACCCTTCTTCAGTTCGGACTATCTCTTCAACACAGCTGACGTAGTGTGAAAGGGGTGGCATTAATGCTATTGTAGGGGGGAGGGTTGGCATGTAGAGTGCTGGGGGAGAAAAGATGTTGATAGTTCAGTGATGGGAATGTGAGAATGGCAGAACAATGGTGTGTCTAACTGCCAGACTTGAAAGAGCAGACATTCCCACTGGGGTTGGGATTGGGAGAGAGAGGACACGGTGATAGAGAATGTAACAGGTAAAGCTAAAAGAAAGGGAAGGAATTGGAGTTGGTTCACAGTTTGGAGGTGTTAAATTCAATATTAAGTCCGGAAGGTTGTAAAGTGCCTAGTCCAAAGATGAGATGTTCTTCCTCCAGTTTGCGCTACAATTCACTGGAGCATTACAGTGTGTGGAGGACAGACAAGTGGGCCTATCCTACACTGGAGAAACCAAACACAGATTGGGTGACTGCTTGGCAGAACACCTCCAGTCTGTATACAAGCAGGACCCTGATCTTCCTGTAGTCAGTCATTTTAACACAGTGTCCTGCTCACATTCCCACTTGTCTGTCATTGGCATGCTGCAGAGCTACAGCGAATCACAGCCCACACTGGATGAATGGTATCTCATCTTCGGACTGGGCACTTCACAACCTTCATGACTTAATATTGAGCTCAACATCTTCAAATTGTGAACCAACTCCCATTCCTTCCCTTTCTTTTATCTTTACTTGTTACATTGGTTGGCACTGGTTGCCAAATTCTGAATGAACACCATCTATGATTTTGGAAGGATGGATATCAAACAACAGAGTGGAAATGCGGAAAGGAGATAGAGGGCTTGGTGACATGGTGTAATGAAAACAACCTCTCTCTCAAAGTCAGCAAAACTAAAGAACTGATCATTGACTTCAGAGAGAAAGGAGGAGAAAACACCCTCATCTATGTCAATTGAGCTGAGAGATTGCAGTTTTATCATAGAATCTCTACAGTGTGGAAACAGGCCCTTTGTCCCAACAAGTCCACTCCAAACCTCAGAGCATCCCACCCAGACCCATCCCCTTATAACCTACACATCCCTGAACACTACAGGCAATTTAGCATGGCCAATCCACCTAACCTGCACATCTTTGGACTGTGGGAGGAAACCAATGCAGCCACTGGGAGATTGTGCAAACTCCACACAGACAGTTGCCCAAGGCTGGAATCAAACCCGGGTCCCCGGGACTGTGAGGAGCAGTGCTAACCACTGTGCTACCATGCTGCCCTTGAGAGGGTGGACAGCATCAAGTTCCTAGGAGTGACGATAACCAAAAACCTGTCTTCCCACATAGATGAGATGGAAAGCTTACTGTCTAGGTGCATAACAGCCTCTCTAACTTCAAATATTGCAGATCTTGCTAATGTTGATCTTGCCGAACACACGCTCTGTGCAAAGTAACTTGTATGCCTCTGTCTAGTTGTTTTTCATCATATGATCTGTATGTCCTTGCTTACTATGATCTGCCTGTACTGCTTGTAAACAAAGCTTTTCACTGTACTTAGGTACACGTGATAATAAATCAATCAAATCAAACATTCTCTGTCACCATGCTCTCTCTCCCCTCCCCCAACCCCCACCCCAGTGGGGACTGTCTGTTCTTCCCAGTCTGGCAGTTAAACACACCATTGTTCTGCCATTCTCACATTCTGATCACTTAATCTGCACTATCAACATCCTTTCTCCCCCAGCACACTACACTCTAACCTCTGCACCAACCCCCCAACCCGACCTATCGCATAAAATCTACGCCTGCCACACTTCACATCAGCTCTGATGAAGAGTCATCTAGACTCAAAACATTAACTGGCTCGCTCTCCATGGATGCTGCCTGACCCGCTGTAATCTTCAGCATTTGTTGTTTTCAGTACAGATTCCAGCATCTGCAGTAATTTGCTCCTAGATTGTGTATCCTCATAACTACATGTCTCATCCCTGGAACCATTTTCTACATTTTCTCCAATGCATGCGCACTCTTCCTATAGTGTGACATCCAGAAATGTACACAATATTCCAGCTGAGGCCAGACTAGTGTCCTACATATATTCTTCACCTGACAAAGGAGCTGTGCTCCAAAAGCTTGTGATTTCACATAAACCTTTTGGACTACGACTTGATGTCGTGTAACTTCTGACCTTGTCCACCCCCATACAAGATCAGCACCTCCACATCATGGCCACATATATTCTACACAACATCCCTCCTCTTGTTTTCTGTCCCCCATTAATGAAACCTCGCACTGTATGCTTTATTAACAGCTCTCTCTGCCCGTCTTGCCGCATTTAATGACTTATGCATATGTAGACCCATGTCTCTCTGTTCCTTTACATCTTTTCAAATAGTGTTCTTTATTTTATACTGTTCTCTGTATCAAATTGTATCACTTCACACTTGTGCACATTGAACTTCATTTGTCACCTATCTTCCCACTGCACCCAAGATGCTGTCTAAGGAGACTGGCGAATTTCAGCACTGCATCTTGTAGCATCTTGCTGCAACTTTGTGTCAGTGACTGAGGGATTGAATCTTTATGGATGTGCTGCCAATCAATCAAGCTTTGTGCTGGATGATATCAAGTTTCCTCTGTTTTGTTCGAGTTGCATCCATCCAGGCAAGTGGAGAGCATTCCATCACAGTCCTGACTTGCACCTTGTAAATGGTGGAGAGGCTTTGGTAGTCAAGATGTGAGTTACTCACTGCAGGATTCCTAGACTCTGGTCTGCTTTTTTAGCCGTTGTATTTATATCGCTAGCCCAGTTCAGTTTGTGATCAATGGTAACCCCTGGATTTTGTTAGTGGGAACTCGTCAATTGTAATGTCATTGGATTTCAAGGGATGATGGTTATGGTCATGGAGTCAGAGGTCTACAGCATAGAAAAAGGCCCTTTGGTCCATTGAGTCTATGCCAGCCAAAAATAAATACCTAATTATTCTAATCACATTTTCCAGCACTGGACCCCGCTGGGCACAGGCATCCAGTCACAAAAAAAACTTGATCATCACCCTCTGCTTCCTGCCACTCACCCAATTCTGGATCCAATTTACCAAATTTCCTTGGATCCCATGAGCTCTCACCTTCGATATCAGTCTCCCATGTGGGACCTTATCAAAAACCTTGCTGAAGTCCAAGTAGACTGCATCAAATACATTGCCCTCAAATGGTCACCTCTTTGAAAAATTCAATCAAGTTGACCAGACATAACCTTCCCCAACAAAACCATGCTGACCACTTTGGATTAATCCCTGCCTCTCCAAACACAAATTAATTCTGCCCCTCAGAATTGCTTTCAATAGTTTCCCTACCACTGAGGTTAGACTGACTGGCCTGTAGTTTCCTGGTTTATCTCTTGCTCCCTTCTTGAATAACAGCACCTCTCCTGTGGCCAGAGAGGAATCAAAAATTACCCCCTTGCCATACTCAACAACCTGGGATGCATTTCATCTGGCCCTGGAAATTTATCTCTTTTTAAACCTGCCAGATCACTAAGAACTTCTCCTCTCTCAATACAAATTTCTTTAATTATGTCACATTCCTTCTCCCTGATTTCTATACCCACATCATCCCTCTCACTAGTGAACACCGATACAAAGCATTCAGTTAGAACCCTACCTATGTCTTCTGGCTCTGCGCGCAAATTACCGCTGAGAACCTTAATAGGTCCTACTCTTTCTCTAGTCATCCCTTTGCCCTTTATATACTTTTGAAATAACTTAGGATTTTAATTTATTTCACCTGCCGTTATCCTTTCATGCCCCTGTTTTTGTTCTCCTAATTTCCGTTTTATTCCCCTGCTTGTACATTCTATACTCTTCTAGGGCTTTTGGTGTTCTGAGCCCTCAGTGCCTCTTATAGGTCTCCCTTTTCCTCTTTATCCAGTCTTCTATGCCCCTTGTTATCTAGGTTTGCTGGATTTGTTGGTGCTATCTTGATCTTTATTGAAACATGTACTCTCCCTATTTCCTTCTTGAATGCATCCCTCTGCTGTGACACTGACATATCTTTATACTATCATTATATTCTTTCTTTTTGGTGATGGTCATTACCAGCAGTTTTACATGTGGATATTACTTGTTACTTGTCAACCCAAATCTGAATATTATCTGGGTCTTACTGCATTCGCACATGGATTGTTTCAGTATCTGAGGAGTCATGAATGGTGCTGAACATTCTGCAATCATCAGTGAACATCCCACTTCTGACCTTATGATGGAGGGAAGGTCATTGATGAAGCAGCTGATAATGGTTGGGCCTAGGACACTACCCTGAAAACCCCCTGCAGAAATGTCCTAGTGTTCAAATGGCTGACTTCCAACAACCACAGTCTTCCTCCTTTGTGCTAGGAATAATTCTATCTAAAGTTGCCTTGATCTCAAAGGCTATTATTCTCACCTCACCTCTGGAGTTCAGTTCTTTTGTCCATGCTTGGATCAAGGCAGTAATGAGGTCAGGACTGTGTTTTTATATATTAGTTCATGGGATGAGGGTGTGTCTGGCTAAGTCAGCATTTATTGCTCAGCCCTAATTGCCCTGAGGGCAGTTAAGAGCCAACCATATTGTTTCGTCTCAAGAGTCACCTGCAGGCCAGACTAAGTAAGAAAGATAGATTTCCTTCCCTAAAGGATATTAGTGAACTGAATGAGTTTTATGATAATGTCCAGTTGTTAAATGTTTGCTATTTTGCTAGGTTTTTTTAAAATCCAGATTTTTAATGAATTCTAGTGGCCCTGACTGAACCAAACTGGGTGTCAGTGAACAAGTTATTGCTGAGCAGGTGCTGTTGGTGACACCTTCCATCACTTTACTGATGATTGAGGGTAGACTGATGGGACGGTAATTGCAGGTTTAATTTGTCCTGCTTTTGGTGTACAGAACATACCTGGGCAATGTTTTACATTGTCAAGTAAACGCCAGTGTTGTAGCTGTACTGGAACAGCTTGGCTGAGGGCACAACAATTGTAACACGAGTCTTTGAGCAATAGTCTGTTGTAGTTTTGCCGGATGTATCAGGGCTCATAGCCTTTGGAATATCCAGCACCTCCAGCCATTGTTTGATATCACATAGAGTGAATTGAATAGTCTGAAGACGGGAATCTGTGATGCTGGTGACCTCTTTGCACTTCTGTCTGGAGATTGTTGAAAATGGTTCAGCCTTATCTTTTTGCATTGATATGTTGGGCTCCCCCAACATTGAAGATTGGGCTATTTATAAAGCTTGCTCCTCCAGTGAGTTGCTTATTTGTCCATCACCATTTACAAATGAATGTGGCTGGAGTGCAGAGCTTAGATTTGATATGTTGATTATGGAATTACTTAGTTCTGTCTATCACTTGCTGTTTGACATGGAAGTAGTCCTACTTTGTAACTTCAGCAAGGTGCCCCCTAATTTTTAGGTATGCCTTGTGCTGCTCTTGTCAAGACCACCCGCACTATCCATTGAACCAAGATTAATCCCCTGGCTTGATGGTAATGGTTGACTGGAGTATATGCCAAACCATGAGGCTGCAGATTGTGCTGGAATACAATCCTGCTGATGGCCCATGGCACCTCATGGGTGCCCAATCCTGAGTTCAAGATGTGTTCGATGTCTGTCCTATTTAATAGAGTAGTTACACCACACAACATATTGAAGGGCAGAAACAAAAGCAGAAATTGCTGGAGAAACTCAGCAGGTCTGGTAGCATCTGAGGGAAGAAAGCAGAGTTAATTTTTCGAGTCCAGTTACTCTTCGTTATAACTGTCAGCAGCTACAAAAAACTGGTACTTACCCTGAAGCTGAAGTAGTAGAGGGGATGAAGGGGAAAGGTAAGATGGAGTCCAGGCAAATAGAGATATGAAAGGTGAATGAGAAGATAATGGATAGTAGACCAGGATAGAAGAAAAGCTGAATAAGAGATAATAAGAGGTAAAAGTAGGAGAAAATGGGTGAACTGTACTGAATGAAACCCGAATAATGTGATAATGGGCCTAGGAGTACATAGGAATGTGTGACTGTGCTAAAAGCAACGTATGTCATAACAGGACCTGGGTGTGGGTTGGGTACAAAATGTGGAAGGATGAAATCAGCTCTAAAAGGTTGTTAATAAAGAAATGCGGTCGATGGAGCGTATTTGTGGACACAGGGATAGTTTGAAGTGTGTATACTTCAATGCTAGAAGTATCAGAAATAAGGCAGATGAACTTAGAGCATATGTCGGTACTTGGAACTACGATGTTGTGGCCATTACAGAAACTTGGGTAACTCAGGGACAGGAATGGTTGTTGGAAGTTGCGGGATTTAGATGCTTTAAAAGAAATAGGGAGGGTGGTCAAAGAGGTGGGTGAGTGGCATTGCTGGTCAGGGCTACTGAAAGGCAGTTCGAGAATGATATGTCTACAGAATCAGTTTGGGTTGAGGTCAGGAACAAGAAAGGAGCAGTCACTTTTCTTGGGGGTTTTTTACAGACCCCCTAATAGTTGCAGAGAAGTGGAGGAGCAGATTGGGAGGCAGATACTGGAAAGGTGCAGAAGTCACAGGGTTGTAGTCATGGGTGACTTCAACTTTCCAAATACTGATTGGAAACTTTTTAGTTCTAATAGTTTAGATGGAACGGATTTTGTCCAGTGCATTCAGGAAGGATTCCTGACACAGTATGTAGATAGACCAACATGAGAAGAGGCCACTTTGGATTTGGTGCTTGGCAATGAACCGGGCCAAGTGTTAGGCCTGTTGGTAGGAGAGCATTTTGGCGGTAGCGATCATAACTCTGTTACGTTTACAATAGTCATGGAAATGGATAGGTACATACAGCAGGGTAAGGTTTATAATTGGGGGAAGGGTAATTACAATTCTGTTAGGCAAGAACTGGCTAACATAAAATGGGAACAGATGCTGTCAGGGAAGAGCACTATTGAAATGTGGAGATTGTTTAAGGAATGCATACTGCGTGTGCTCGATATGTTTGTCCCTAGCAGGCAGGGAAGATGCGGTCGAGTGAGGGAGCCTTGGTTCTCAAGAGAGGTCAAATGACTGGTTAAGAGGAAGAAGGGTGCTTATGTAAGGTTTAGGAAACAAGAAACGGAAAAGGCTCTAGAGGGATACAAGTTAGCCAGGAAGGAGCTGAAGAAAGGGCTTAGGAGAGCTATAAGGGGGCATGACAAAACCTTGGCAGATAGGATCAAGGAAAACTCCAAGGCTTTTTGCACGTATATGAGGAATAAGAGAATGACCAGAGAAAGGTTAGGGCCAATCAAGGATTGTAAAGGGAATTTGTTCACGGAGCTTAAAGAGATAGGAGAGGTCTTAATGAATACTTTTCTTCGGTATTCACAACTGAGAGGGATCTAGTTGTAGTGGAGGACAGTGTGAAGCAAGCTGGTAGGCTACAGCAGGTGGATATTAGTAAGGAAGATGTGCTAGGAATTTTGAGGAAGTTGAAGATAGATAAGTCCCTGGGCCTGATGGGATTTATCCAAGGATTCTATGGGATTCTATCTTTTCGTCCCCACTGTCCACGGGTAGAGTGCCGGAAGATTGGAGAGAAGCAAATGTCATTCCCTTGTTCAAAAAGGGAAATAGGGATAACCCCGGAAATTACAGGCCAGTTAGTCTTACTTCAGTGGTGGGCAAATTATTGGAAAGGGCTCTGAGAGATAGGATTTATGATCACTTGGATAGGCACAGTTTGATTCGTGATAGTCAGCATAGATTTGTGAGGGGTAGATCATGCCTCACAAACCTTATTGAATTCTTTGAAGAGGTGACCAAACACGTGGATGAAGGTAGAGCAGTGGATGTGGTATACATGGATTTAAGAAAGGCGTTTGATAAGGTTCCCCATGCTAGGCTCATGCAGAAGATAAGGAGGCATGGGATAGGGGGAAATGTGGCAGATTGCATTCAGAATTGGCTGACCCTTAGAAGACAAAGGGTGGTAGCGAATGGAAAATATTCAACATGGTGCTCAGTTACGAGTGGTGGACCACAAGGATCTGTTCTGGGTCCTCTTCTATTTGTGATTTTTGTAAATCATTTGCATGTAGGATTGGAAGGGTGGATTAGTAAGTTCGTGGATGATACGAAGGTGGATCGAGTTGTGGATAGTGCGGAGGGGTGTTCTAGGTTACAAAAGGACATTGATAGGATGCAGAGCTGGGCTGAGAAGTGGCAGATGGAGTTTAACCCTGAAAAGTGTGAGGTGATTCATTTTGAAAGGACAAACTTGAAAGCAGAATACAGGGTTAACAGAAAGATTCTTGGCAGTGTGGAGGAGCAGAGGGATCTCAGGGTTCATGTCCACAGTTCCCTGAAAGCTGCCACCCAGGTGGATAGAGTTGTTGAGAAGGCGTATGGTGTGTTAGCTTTCATTAAGAGAGGGATTGAGTTCAAGAGCTGCGAAATTATGCTCCAGCATTACAAAACCCTGGTTCGGCCACATCTGGAGTATTGTGTCCAGTTCTGGTCGCCTCATTACAGGAAAGGTGTGGAAGTGTTGGAAAAGGTGCAGAGGAGATTCACCAGGATGTTGCCTGGAATGGAGGGAAGGTCTTATGAGGAAAGGTTGAGAGATCTAGGACTTTTCTCTTTAGAACGACGAAGGATGAGAGGTGACTTGATAGATGTGTACAAAATGATCAGAGGTATAGGTGGAGTGGACAGTCAGAGACTTTTTCCTAGGGTGGAGGTAGCTATTATGAGGGGGCATAGTTTTAAAGTGAGTGGAGGTAGATATAGGGGAGATGTCAGAGGTAGGTTCTTTACTCAGAGAGTGGTAGAGGCATAGAATTCATTGCCGGAGAGGGTAGTGAAGTCGGCCTCATTAGGGTCATTTAAACTGCCATTAGATAGGCATATGGATGGTAGTATAAGGTAGGGGTGGAGGTTAGGTAGACCTTAGGTTTAGGGTAAAAGTTCGGCACAACATCGTGGGCCGAAGGGCCTGTACTGTGCTGTATGTTCTATGTTCTATGTTTTAAAATGATTGAACTCAGTGTTGAGTTCCTGAGGCTGCAGGGTCCCCAAGCAGAAAATGTGATGTTGTTCTTTGAGCTCATACTGAGGCTCACTGGAATGCTGCAGCAGGCCTGCGACTAAAATGTTGGAATGATTTTATGGATGATGGAGGGTATCATAAACGTGAAGACAGGACTTTGTCTCCACAAGGACTGTACACTGGTCACTCCTACCAACACTGTAATGGGCAGATGCATTCAGCGGCAGGAAGATTACTGAGGGTGAAGTCAATTATGTTTTTCCCACTTGTTGATTCCTTCACCATCTGCTGGAGACTCAGTCTAATAGCTATGTCCTTTAAGACTGACTAGAAGTGGTCCTACCGTAACATTATTGGTGATGGCCATTAAAGTCCTGCACCCAGAGTACATTCTGTGCCCTTCCACTCTCTGCTTCCTCCAAGTGTTGTTTCATCAGCCAAATGTGGAGAGATGAGGATGAAGCAGTACACAGTGATCAGTAGGAGTTTTCCTTTTCCATGTTTAACCAGATGCCATGAGACTTCCTGGATCTGGAGTCAATGTTGAGCACTCCTGGAGCAACTCCCTCTTAACTGTATAGCACTGTGCCACCACCTTGCTGGGTCTATTGAACCAGTGGAAAGGACATACTCTAGGATGGTAGTGGTGTTATCTGGAACATAGTCTACAAGGTGCAATTTTATGGGTATGACAATGTCAGGCTGTTGTTTGATGAGTCTGTGAGACAGCTTTCCCAATTTTGGCACTAACCCCCAGATGTTAGAAAGGATGACTTTGCAAGGTGGACAGGGTTGTTTCTGTCATTGTCCTTTCTGGTGCCTGGGCTGATGCCTTCCCTTTCTTGAGACTTTTTCGAGTCTCACACTGCAGTTATATTGAAGTCTTATTCTCAAAGTCTCAAAGGATGCAGTGAACTTTCACAGCTGACTGCTTCTGCTGTGTAATTTCAAGTACCTCTGTATATTCTAGTTTTGTCTAAGAAAAATAAACAGACAGTGAAATTCACAGCTGACCTTGGAGAAACTCAGTATCAGAGCTTCTCACAGCAGGGGAACAGGTAAGTGGTTTATTAAATCCAATTATACCCTGTTTGCAAATCTGTTAGAATGAGTAGGGTGTTCCTTTATATATATATATGTTTTATTGAGATCTATCTCTAGATTAAACTGCTTTTTAAAATATAAACCATAGGTACCAAGTTACCCTAGAGCAGTGTTTTTAGAACAGTAAGACTGTGCTATTTTCTGGGTCTGTAGATTATTAAGATGCAAAGGTGGTCTTTAGCAGAGTGATGTCCTCTTCCTGTAGGATGTGGGTGATTAGGGAGAATTTCCATGTTGCTGATGATTATGTCTGCAGGAAGTGTGTTTGGTTGTGAATCCTATCAGATCACATGGATAGGTTGGGGCGGCAGCTATAGACAATGAGGAATTTACACGAGCTGGGGGGTATGATGGATGGCAGTTTCAGGAAGGTAGAGAAAACACAGATACAGTTGGGTAGATGGGTTACCTTTAGGAAAGGCAGGAGGGGTAGGCAGATAGTTCAGTAGTCTCCTGTGGCCATCCCCATTTCAAACAAGAATGCTGCTTTGGAAAATGTAGGGGGTGATGGACTCTCAGGAGGATGTAACACTGACAGCCAGGTTTCTGAGACTGGCTCCACTATAACAAGGGGTATGCAAGGTTCCAAGGGATTGATTGTGATAGGGGACACTCTAGTCAGAGGCACAGACAGACATTTCTGTGGCTGGCAACATAACAATGGAATGGTGTGTTGCCTCCCGGGTGCCAGGATCAAGGATGTCTCAGGGAGGGTGCAGAATATTCTCAAAGGGGAGAAGGACCAGCAGAAGGTCATTGTACACATTGGAATCAATGATATAGGAAGAGAAAAGGACGAGGTTTTGAAAAAAAGTATATAAGAAGTTCGGCAGGAGGTTATAAAGTAGATCATTGAGTGTAATAATATCTGGATTACTCATGGTGCCACATGCTAGTGAGAGGACGAATAGGAAGATAGAGCAGATGAATGCATGGTTGAGAAGCTGTTGCAGGGGAGAAGGAAACACATTTTTGGATCATTGGAATCTCTTCTGGGGTAGATGTGCCTTGTATAAGAAGGACAAGGGATGGCTGGAAAATGGGAAGCCTTCAAAAATGAGATAACGAGAGTCCAGAAACTGTATGCTCTTGTGAGGGTGAAGGAAAAGGCTGGTAGGGTGTAGGGAATGCTGGATGACTACAGAAATTGAGGTTTTGGTCAAGAAAAAAAAAAGAAGCATATGTTAGGTATAGACAACAGAGATCGAGTGAATCCCTAGAAGTATAAAGGCAGTGGGAGTATAATTAAGAGGGAAAGTAGGAGGGCAAAAAGGGGACATGAGATAGCTTTGGCAAATAGGGTTAAGGAAAAATCAAAGGGATTCTGTAAATACATTAAGGACAAAAGGTTAACTAAAGAGAGAATAGGGCCCCTTAAAGATCGGCAAGGTCGCTAGTGTGTGAAATCGCAGGAGATGGTTGAGACACTAAATGAGTATTTAGCATCAGTGTTTACCGTGGAGAAGGATATGGAAGATAGAGAACATGGGGATATAAATAGCGACATCTCGAAAAATGTCCATATTACAGAGGAAGAGGTGCTGGACATCTTAAAATGCATAAAGGTAGATAAATCCCTGGGACTGGATCAGGTGAACCCTAGAACTCTGTGGGAAGTTAGGGAAATGATGCTGGAAGGCTGTAGGTTAGCTAACTTGGTGCTATTATTTAAGAAAGGTGGTAAGAAAACTCAGGGAACTATAGACCAGTGACCCCGACATTGGTGGTGGGCAAGTTGTTGGAGGAATTCTGATGGACAGGATTTACATGTATTTGGAAAGGCAAGGCCTGATTAGAGATGGTCAACATGGCTTTGTGCGTGGGAAATCTTGTTTCACAAACTTCATTTGAGTATCTTGAAGAAGTAATGAAGAGAACCGATGAAGACAGAGTGGTGGACGTGATCTACGTGGACTTCAGTGAGACAAAATTCCTCACGGTAGAGGCGTTAGCAACGTTAGATCACATGGATCACTCTGATCACATGGATATGGTGAATAGTCAAAGACTTTTCCCCTGGGTAGGGGAGTCCAAAACTAGAGGGCATAGGTTTAATATGAGAGGGGAAAGACTTAAAAGGGACCTAAGGAGCAACGTTTTTTTTACACAGAGGGTGGTGCACGTATGGAATGAACTGCCAGAGGAAGTGATGGAGTTGAGTACAATTAGTATATTTAAAAAGGCATCTGGAAGGGTATATGAATAGGAAGGGTTTAGAGGGATATGGACCAAATGCTGGCAAATGGGACGAGATTAATTTTGGATATCAGGGCAGCCTGGATGAGTTGGACGGAATGGTCTGTTTCTGTGCTGTACATCTCCATGAACCTATGAACGAAACTGGTTAGATTTACTCGGCCATTTTAGAGGACAGTTAAAAGTCAATCACGTTGCTATGGCTCTGGACCCACAGGTAAGAATGGCAGCTTTCCTTCCCTGAAGGGCATTAGTGAACCAGATGAGTTTTTATAATTTTGGACAATTGTTTCATGTTCATCACTAGTCTTTCAATTCCAGATTTTTGCTATTTTGAATTCAAGTTCTACCAATTTGTTGTGGTGGAATTCAAACCTGGAGCATTACCTGGGTCTTTATCTTGTTAAACCAGCAACAATACCATTACGCCATCACCTCCCCATATGTATCACTCAAGGACATTCATTCCTGTGTCGAATTAGGATGTTTCACGTCTTCATAACAATTGACAATAAGTTCAAAGGCATCGTTATTGAGACTAACTTTCAACTCCAGATTTATTGATTGAACTGAAATCCCACTAGCTGCTATGGTGGGGTTTGAGTCCATGTCCCCAAGATTACTTGTCCATTGTCATTGTCACTACACCATCTGTTCCCTACAATTTCCCACTTTGCATGGTGCGATTCTAAGAATATTGTGTATTAAACATTAAAGGTATGTATGTAATTATAGTGAATAATTATCATTTGTATATAATTATTGTGCATGATAATTATCATTTTGCATGCTAACGAATAAGTATCTTTGAATCATTTTATCTCATGGAATAAGTCATAAATGCACAAGTAAGAATTCCTTTTCTCAACATCACAATGAATAAAGTGGACATGGCTGACCTGATGGTGTTTCCCATCTGAGAGTTCCCATGCTGATTAAGATCACTCAGCATTGCAAAGATTAAAAATGCAGCTTGATTAGTACCTTCCCTTCCGTTTGTACTGGAATCCTTGTTAAAGCTGTCTGTTGTGAAATAAATTTTGTCCCTGCTGAGCCACAACCATGGTTTTTGATACCATTGCACTTTATGAGGTATTAACCTGCCTGACCACCTAATTTCCTTCAACAAAAGTTCTGTAGGATAGAATGAGAAGTAGATAAGTTAAGTTACATTTATACAGATCACATATTAGTTAGATCATAGTGTGACCAGTTCTAGTCTCCATGGGATGATAAGAAATAGAAACGAGAGAAGGGTGTTGGCCCCTCGAGCCTGCTCTGCCATTCAATAGGATCATGGCTGATTCAGCATTCCCTATGTCCACTTTCCTGCATTTTCCCCTTAACTCTTGCTTCCCTACTGTTCAAGAATCTATCTAAATATACACAGCCTTAAATACACACAAGGACTCTGCCATGCAGCTGCCTGTGGCAAAGGGTTCCAAAGACACATAATCCTCTGAGAGAAGAAATTCCTCTTCATCTCACTGTTAATCTTGCTACTCCTTAATTCTGAGACTATGCCCATGAGGAAACTTCCTCTCAGCATTTACTCTGTTAAGCCCCTTAAGAGCCTTATATGTATCAATGGGACCACCAGTCATTCTTCTAAATGCCAGTGAGTAGGATCCCAACTTGTTTAGCTTTTGCTTATAAGACAATTTCTCCATATCAGGAAAAAAAAACAGAAAGAACTGTGGATGCTGGAAATCAGAATCAAAAACAGAAATTGTTGGAAAACCTCAGCAGGTCTGGCAGCGTTTGTGAAGAGAAAGCAGAGCTAATGTTTTGGGTTCCGAGACCCTTCAGCAGAACTGGTTGGCAAATACCTTGCCAAACACCAGGAGCGACAGTGAAATTAATGACAGTGAACAAGATAAAAGATTGGAATGGAAATCCTGTCAGAGAAAGGAGCAGAACTTCTTCAAGGTGGGCATGCCTGGAAGAGATGTGGCAGTGATTAAGCACTAAACAACAAACTGAAAGAACTGTGGATGCTGAAAACCAGAAACAAAAACAGAAATTGCTGCAAAAACTCAGCAGGTCTGACAGCATCTGTGGAGAGAAAGCAAACAAAGCAGTTCTGAAGAAGGGTCTCTGGACCGAAAATGTTAACTCTGCTTTCTCTCCACAGATGCTGCCAGATCTGCTGAGTTTTTCCAGCAATTTCTGTTTTTGTCCCCTCCATATCAGGGATCATCGTAGTGAACTTTTTCTGAACTGTGTCCAATGAAATGATAACTTTTCTTAAATAAGGGGACCAAAACTGCTCATAGAACTCCAGATATAGTCTCACCAGCACCTTGCACAGCTGCAGTAAGACTTCCCAGCTCTGATGCTCCAATCCCCTTGCAATTAGAGCCAACATTCCATCAGTTTCCACCCAGAAAAAAAGATATGGGCGCACTGGAAAAAGTGTGACAAAAATTTACGGTGATGATACCAGAACCACGAAATTATATCTACAAAGAAAAGTTCAATGGTGGACTTTCTATACTCTCTAGAAAAGAGAAGACTGAGGAATGATTAGATAGAGGTTGTTAAGGTTAGGAAACTGTTTACCTAAGTAGAAGTGGAGAACCTGAGACCAAAACCAGGGGGAATTAATAGCTTCTAATCCACCTAATATAGAGTTCAGGGGAATATGCAGAGAGTGGTTAGAATGTGGAACTTGCCGCTACATGCAGCTTTCGAGGATATTAACATGGATACAATTAAGGAGAAGTTGGATAAAAAGGGGTGTGCTGATGTGCTTGATTAACAAGAGTGGGTGGAGGCTGAGGTGGAGTATGGACACTGGTACAGACCTGCTGGGCTTACTGGCCTGATTCTGTGTTTGAAATACTATGGGCTGAACTGTCCCAGTAATTGGCTAAGCATCAATTTCGGTGAGTTTCAAACAGGGTTTCTGTTTGTGAACTCCAGCAAGTTTTCTCACATAATTCTCTGCTGCCCCCTTCATTAGTAACACATCATGGTGTCAGTCCCACCCTACCTCGCACCCAGCAATGGTGCAAGTGTTCGCCTGACGCTAGAACTTTCTGGGTCTCCTGCCACTGAGAAATCTGAGATGCCCCCTGGTGGTCTGGATGGCCATGTGCCGGAGGGACCTGTGCCTGGGGAAACTCGAGCTCTAGGTTTTGGAGCTTGAGCAGCAGCAGCAGGGGCCACTGCAGTGTATTGGCGAGGTGGAGAGGTTCATGGACAGCACCTTTTGGTGTGTGCTCACCCCACAGTCTGACAGAATTTAAGGGGAAGTGCTGGCCTGGTGGTATTACCACTAGACTAGTAACCTAGAAACCCAGCTAATATTCTAGGGATAGTAGGAACTGCAGATGCTGGAGAATCTGAGATAACAAGGTGTGGAGCTAGATGAACACAGCAGGCCAAGCAGCATCGGAGGAGCAGGAAAGCTGATGTTTCAGGTCTAGACCATTCTTCAGAAATGACCCTTCTTCTGAAACGTCAGCTTTCCTGCTCCTCTGATGCTGCTTGGCCTGCTGTGTTCATCCAGCTCTACACCTTGTTATCTAATATTCTGGGGATCTGGGTTTAAAACTTGCTGTGGTGGAATTTGAATTCAATACATATCTGGAATTAAAAGTCTAAGGATGACCATGAATTGATTTTGGGGGGAAAAACCTATCCACTGATGTTCTTTAGGGAAGAAAACTGCCTTCCTTACCTGGTCTAGCTACATGTGACTCCAGACCCACAGCAATGTGATTGACTCTTAACTGCCTTTGGGTAAATAGGGATGGGCAATAAATGTTGGTGTAGCTAATGACACCCACATAGTGCAAATGAATTTTATTTTTAAAAATCTGCAACTAGAGGGAAGAGGTGACTGCCAGACAGAAGAAGGGGACCAGGCAAGTAATGAGGGAATCCCACAGGTCCATTTCATTTGCAAATCATTTATTGGCATTGGAAAATGGTGAGTGTGGAGGCCAGCCAGAATCAAAGCTAAGGCACTGTGGCAAATGGATAGCTGTCTGACATGCAGCATTGGAACACAAGGTTAACCAAAATTACGGATGCTGGAAACCTGAAACAGAAACTGAAATGGCTGGAGAAACTCAACAGGTCTGGCAGCATCTGTGGAGAGAAAAGCAGAGTTAATGTTTCAAGTCTAATGACACTTTGTCAGTTTCTCCAGCACTTTCTGCTTTTATTTGTATTCTAGGCAAGTGCAAGATGTACCTTGATGATGTAACTTCAGATACCAAGGCCCTAAGTTCTGGAATTCCAACCCTAAACCACTCAGCCCCTCACCTTCTGTCTCCTCCTTTAAATTGCACCTTAAAAATTAATTCTTCGACTAAACATTTGCTCATCTGTCTTGCTATGTTCTATGTCTCCATGTTAATTTTTGTTTGATATATCTCTGTGAGGTACCCTGGGATGGTTAACTCTGTAAAGGTCTTATTTAAATACAAGTCGCTGTTGTGTAGTTATCATTTCACATGAGGTGGATTGTAGACTGTAAACGTAAGCTCTACAAAGAATAGACGCAAGAGTGTTGAGACCATTGAGAACAGAGAGTCCAGAGGCTTTGTAAAATCCCAGCAGGTAAGTGCCCTTCATGTTATATTAGCACCAGGGCTGAGTAGCAACACGCCATTAGTAACATAAGATTATAGGAACAGGAAAAGGCCATTTGGCCCCATGAGCCTGCTCCACCATTCTTTATGATCATGGCTGATCTGGTCGTGGTCTCAACTCCAAATTCCTGTTTGCTTCCATAACCAATGACATCCTTCTCTGTCAAAAATCCATCAAACTAGCCTTGACTCTATTTAAAGACAAAGCTTCCACTGCCATTGGTGGAAGAGATTTCCACAGACTATTTACCCCACTGAACGAGAAAAAAAGTCTCCTTGTCTCTGTCCTAAAATGGAGATCATATAGATGCATGGCTCTAACACCCCTTTGAGAAGCACTATTGCCACAAGCACCTTCAGAGGCCAGAGGGCTGTTCATTGCCTCAGAGCAATTAGGCAGGGGCAAGAAATCTGGTTGCCCACATTACAAGAAGAAATATTCAGAAAAACAAACAATTCCATTTCTGAATTTTCTGTTAAGTGCAGTGCAGATTCTACGATAGCTTTGGAAACACCATTACTGACTAGAGAATGTGACAGACAACAAGTAACATTAACAGAGATAACAAGGTGTAGAGCTGGATGAACACAGCAGGCCAAGCAGCATCAGAGGAGCAGGAAAGCTGACGTTTTGGGCCTAGACCCTTCTTCAGAAGAA